>NC_091006.1:28663636-28966666 GCF_041146395.1 Eulemur rufifrons
TTCTTCTGACACTTCACTGAGAAGAATGATCTCTGGTTCCATCCAGTTTGTTACAAAAGGTATTAGTTCACCATTTTTTTTATGGCTCAATAGTACTCCATGATATGCATGTGAAGTTGCAGAAAGCCCTAATAAGCAAATAATTATTTTTTAAAATCATGCAGATATTAGATATTATTTAGATCCAGAAGTCTCTTTAGTGGCTAGCTGTGTGATAAGCGGTCTGAATTTAGCTGTGACAAGAAAACAAATCTTAATGCCAGATATGTTAACATGAAGTATTTAGTATAATCTTTCATCTATTTTAAGGATAGCTATAATATATTACAATCAAACTGGTTACAGTCACCTTTTTAAATTGAGTTTTGTATCTTGTTATTGACATATTCAATTGTGTTATCTTTTGCCAGATGCTAAGATTCAAATGCTTTACTAGAGAATGGAGATGATAAGGTTCCTAGAAATAATGGCTAAATAGTGTATATATTTATTGCTGAATAGCTTATCAAACATAGAGATATTTGCCACGATTATACATTTGACATAAAATAACTTATATTGAATTTAAATCACAAAAGTTTCTCATCCATCAAAAGCTATAAATGAAAACAAAAAGAGAATTAAAATCATGTTTGTGAAGAAAATTAGATCAATCTTCAATGGAATCTTGCTGAAATAATTGAAGTAGATATTGTAGACAAATTCAGCTAAAAAAACACAAACCACTGTTTTCAAAGAACTGAAAGTATACAGAAAATATATAATTACGGTGCCGTATAAAACCAATTAGAATAACATTCTGAGAAATGATGCAATGCCATTGGGGAATATTTAATATTCTTCCTTTCGTTTTCACTTCTCCACCTCCCCCTGATATTTATCCAGTCTTTTTTCAACTATTCACAGGCACCAAATTAATGTTCACAAACAAAGTATATTATGACTTATCTCGTCTCAAAACTGTGAATAAAATCCAGTTGCTCAGGGGATCAAACCAGCTTCAATTGATTGCTGCAGATTAATCTTCCCACCTTCTCCAAAATCAATTATCCAATTCAGCCACATTGGTCTAGTATATGCATATAAAATTTACTTATGCTTTCTTTTCCTTGGTAATTTAACATGGAGGTTCCTGTCAGTAGGTGTAGAGAAGTATTGGTATACTACAGGGTTAGACAGCTTTGATATAGTTGAATTGTGCTACAATTTACCATGATTTTTGCTTTTCAGTTTATTCAGTTGAATTGATACAGCTCCAAAGGCTGAGTGGCCAATATGTGAAAATAATATTGTAGTTATGTTCACAGAAAAAAGGTAAAGATTTTTTACTTATAAACATTTAGTTTAAACAATGCAGTCACTATGATAAAATACTGGCAGTAGAAAAATTTAAAAGTTAAAAGTTCCATTTTATTAAATTCTTTAAAATATATTTCCTATTCATAGATTTTAGGGAAGTATTTATAGAATAATATATTTTATTAAAATACCAATCATCAAGAAAGTTTAAAAAATTTACATGCTAATTATATCAGTTGGAATTGCTTTTAGTTGGAAGTAACAGAAAATTGTAATACTGTGGCTTAATCAATTGTAGGTTTATACATCTCGACAACGAGGGTTTCAGAGGCAGGTAGGCCAGGGTGGGTATGGCAGTCCAGTGTTGTCATACATGTCCTCAGCTCCTTCTCTCATCCTGTCCTTCCATTTGGGTGTACAGTTTTTGCAAGATGGCGGGTTTATCTCTAGGCTTTGTGTAGATGGAACATTAAAATACATTAAATTTTGATGAAAAAAAAAAATTCTCCCAAGTACTTCTGCTTGTATTTCGTTGGCCAGAATTATGATACCTGTTCACCTCTAACTTAAAGGCAATTTTAAATGGTAAATACTTTATCTTTCCTATCTCTATAATAGAGGAAGTCAAGTGAATGACTAGCTCGTAATTGGTTTTTACGAACCATTCCATAGTGGCCACAACACTTAAAATAGACACACACACACACTCACACACATGGTTTACTATTTATATCTTAGCTTATAAATGCTGAAATTTTTCTCAATAATTTCTATTTTAATAAAGCATATCATAGTTATGAATGCCTTCCTGATATATATATATATTTAAAATGATATCAAGGTATATAAATTATATATATGAATATATAGACATCTATATGAGCAAATAAAAATCCATTATGTCTTCAAATAAATTATTTAAAAATTAAAGGGATATATCTTTAAAAATCAATGATTACATCATTTTATATAAATGTAGAGAAATAAAAATGCAACTATCATATTCTAAGCAATGTTTTATGAGTCAGTATGTGTAAATTTAGGAGATACTATTTTAAAATATACACACAAATGAATAAGTTTTAAAGTTACATTTAAAGTAAAAACCTGAGAGAATAATTATAATATTGGATTTCTAAAAGAAAATTAAATGTAGTTCTGTTTACCTTGTTCTGCAGTATATCTCCTTAGGCTCTATTTTTGTTACATGTTGATAAGTCATTATAGAAGTAGAAGAGATTAATCTGGATTCTTTATTGGTAAAAATAGAAGATGTGTGTTTTTTTTATTATCTATTATTTACTATGCCAGTAGCCAAACACCCTTCTCTGATCCCAGCTCAGACTTTATGAGCACAACCCCTGTCTAAAATTGTCCACCAAGAATTTGTGGGCTGATGAGTATGCCTCACATTTATTAACCCTTCCTGTTTTCTGCTTAGTTCTTATGTAATTTATATTTCTACATGGATTTGAAGAGATGACTTTTTTCTGTGAGGAAAATGAAGTCTCAGTTTCTTCCAATCCCCAAAACCATCCACATGGAAGTCAGTTGCTACCCATATTTTGATTGGTAGAGAGCTGAGGTCTCGTAAAAATTAGGATGTTTTAATTTAATGTAGCTTTATTGGCTTCACATTTATTGTGGATTCTTCTAATATTCTGTCCTTATGTTGTCTGTCTCACTTGAATTTTGTTGGTGTTAGATTTTTTTTTTTTTCCTTTTCTTCAGTTTCATAGAAGGTTTTTGTTTCGTTCTGTTTTAAATTAGGGATTAAGAGAGGCTGGATTGAATATAAAAGTCCTAAGCAATACATAAAAATAAAGTGATGACAGCTAGTTTGGGAAAAAATGAATTAAAATCAGTGTGAAAGAAAACAGGAAAATAAAGATAAGTTAAATTTAATAAATTTAACCAAATTTTGAAACTACAGTGAATGGTGATCAAATGTATGTATATTAAACATGGAAATCGACCTACTGCATTCAAAATGGGAAAATGAGAGTATAGAATAAGAATATTCATCTTCTTTATAGGTAATAGTCAGATTTGGTATAGGTATTTTAAAGTAATTCCCATTGAATTGGTTTTGCAGATCGTTCTTATTAAGAGGTCCAATCTTTGGATTTACTAACCTTTGATGTGGAAGAGACTGAATATTGATTTTGCACTCACCATGAAAGATATTTCAAACAGGCTTTTTTTTACTTAATTACTTCAATATCTTAAAAATGTGAAGACAACGAGCGAAAGAAGTGTTGAGAGAGGTAGGGGGAGAGAAAGTGAGAGAGAGAGGAAAATGTTACTAAAAGGCCATTTATTTATCCTAATTACAATAGGTACAGAAGCTGAAATAATGAATTCTTTGTGAATTCCTAGATTTCCTTATTTTCTTTTTAATAAACTTTCTTTGAAAATAAATGTTAACATTAATTTCTTTGAAAGCATCTAAAATTTATTCAAATATTAATTGGCAAATGCTTCTCAAGTTGGCACGGCCAAGAAATATCTACAGAGACAAATTTTAGGGAAAGTGTCATAGTACACAAAGGAAAGTTGTAGTCAATAATGTAAAGCTTCATGTATGGATTTAAAAGGCTTTAGAATGTCTTTGTCTTGCAATGAGTGGTACATACGATGCGCACACACATACATATATGCACATTGATTAGAATATAGTCTATGATGTGTTTCAAATTGGCAAACTTTCTGAACTTAGGCCACTAGATAAGAGAAGATGAAATAAAATATTCCTCCTTCTGCAAAGCTTCAAAAGAAAATGAACTGATGAGATGAAATAAAAACAACCTATGAGACTCCTTTGCCATCTTTAGTTATGCACTTTGGGTACTTTTTCCATGTCAGTTTTGGCAGTGATAGAGCATGCTAATAAGGAAAAAAATTAAGACAACAGCAATTATTTTTGAGGGCATGCAGTTAGGTACACAGCAACTAACCTGAAGCTTTGTGGATTCCAGATGGGACAAGTAATCAGATTACTTGTGGGTGTTTTAATGGTACCCAGAGGGTATCATAAAATCACTCACCATATGTTTGATATCCATACAGCTCTCTTTCTTTGAACTGCTACTTTAATCTTCCTTTTTATTTACTTTTTATTGCTATACCCTTAAATTGATGTCTTTTCTTATCTACAGATAAACTTACAGGCAATATGTGAACACTCATGCACGTCTCTTTTCTCTCATTTTATTGTATTTCTTACTTATTTCTTTGATATTTTAGTTGTCTGCCGGATAATGTGACCATCTTTCAAGCCTTATGACCAAAGGTTTCCATTCCCATGTCTCTTTGCTACATTTATTCTTTACTCTAGGTTTTATGATTAGGAATATGAAGGACAGAAACAAAATTGTATTGGGTTAGAAAAGAAATTGAAGGTATAGAAATATGGAGAGTGAGTATATATTGTATGCAAATTGTTCAGAAAACTTTAAGTGGTTTTAGTCATGTTTATGGTCTGAAGTAATATGTTTCCATGATTTATAATTGTTTGGTTGTTGGTAAGTCTATTTTAATGGTGTTGCAATTTTTTTCTGATAAATTGAGAACTTGTTTTCAAATCAAACTCCAGGAAGGAAAGAGCCATCATCTCTAAAAAGAGATCCTGTTAAAAGTTTAGCATGCAACAACATTTTAATTAAAACGGAAGGAACCCTGAGTATTCAAGATAGACAATAAAAAACTAGAACATTCCACACTCACTTTTGTCAGTATATGAGGCAGACAGCTATATTATCATAGAGCATTTAATATAGCAAAAAGCAGAGATTGTTAATTGTCTCCTAATATTTATTCTTTCCTCTGTCCCCTGACAATCCCCAAGTTTTAGTTTGGTGTGGCTACCCAGCTAAATGGCCATGAGAGTAAGTTTGAAAGCAGATAACGAGGACAAAAGTGTAAGGTGAAAAGTGAGTCATGTTCTTAGATCAGGATGTTTGTCTTTGACTTTTCATTCCTGCATTGTCACTTGATGGGAAATAATGGACAATATTAACAAAGGAAGTGACACACAGAGGATGACAGAGACGTCCCACTAGTCCTAGCCAACTCATTTCTGGATTATTATGTGTGAAAGAAAGATTTCTCTGTTAATCTAAGCAAATTAATTTCAGCTTCTATATTTTACGAATTTTTGTTATAGTAGTTTACCTTGTACCCTAACTTATACATATGTCTTCTATGAAATCAGTTGTTAATGATGTTAATGATGTGTTAGTTAAATGAGAAAGTAAATAAGTATGTATTAAGACCTTCTCTGTAGTTATTAGTAAGGGGCCTAAGTGGTTAAACAGGATTCTGAGTTAATGCTATTCATTCCGTTAGCCTGCAACATCTTAAAGTCATTACCTGGTCACTGAAGGGCCACGTATTTTTAGCTTTTAGTTTTCTTACCAACAACTTTCTGAGAAGTTTAAGAAATGTATCTATGATTTGGCTAAAACATGTTCAGATGTGCTCATATAAAGTCAATATGATTAAGAGTTTCCATTTACTCCCATGTTTTAAGAACATTTTGTGCTTCTCATAGTTTACAAGGTATTTATTATTAAATTTTTTAAAAAAATTGTTATGGTATACTTGGCCTAGCAAATGGCATCTTTTAGTCAAATCTGTTAACTCTGTTTTTTGAGTCAGTTACATACATTATAATATCACAAGTTTAGATTGCTATTCTCTTTTCTCTGCTAATTTCATAAGCATATGTATATATTAATACATATATATGTATACATTGATAATGGTTTTTTTCTATATTTACTTGGAATTTTAAAAACTTGAATATTTAAAAAAGTTTATTAGTTATTTTTATTCTGTTGAAGGTACACTATTCTTGTCTTCAATCTATTTTTCTATTGGGTATTTGTCTCTTCTTACTGATTTGAAAGCAATTATTAATTAGAATATGAATTTATTGTCATATACTTTTGTGGAAAATGCTTTTTTTGTATTTTAATGAAAATATGTTTTCAGAATTAACTCTTAATTTGGTTCATTTGTCAGTATGCTGATCTGTCTCCTGTAATACTAGTAAGACTTAGGCATGAGGTTAGAGAATGGAAGAAGTGAGATATGATTTTAAAAAAAGGCAAAACTTGATACAGGTCACTGTTGCCTCTGAGGGACAGTGAATAAAATAAGAGTGAACAGGGAGAAGCAAATGATGGTATCTCTGCTATCCCCAATCCTTGTAGGTAAACATCAAAGTGTGCAGGCTTTAGAAATAGCCCATAATTATGAGGTGGCTTGACAAGCTCTAGGTGGCATCCAGTTTCCCCAGCCCCACTATTAGAAGTCTGCATTCCTTTAGAGAATGCTCCACATACACCATTTCTTGGTGGGAACACAAAATGGCAGCACATGCAGTTAGATAAATAAACCAGAGTTGGTGATCATCACCCCCAATAGTTAATCCAAAATTCCAGAAATTCTTAAATGCAATAGTAAAAGGATGTGAAAGATAACAACCTTTTATTGAGTCAATGAGGACCAGACAACAGGAATTCACTACAGATGGTGACTCTTCTAAGGCAAAATGGCCAGAAGGTTTAGCTCTAAGAATATATGCTAGCACTTCTTGCCCAAAATGCATATGGAACCCATCTTACTTTTAAAACTAACCAGTCCAGGTAACAAAGACCATGCATTTCCTCGTTGAGATATATGGGTAGTCTAGAGGACACTGTATAGCTCCAAAAATTCTTTTACCTCATCATTTTGTGGCTGCAGAAATCTCAGCTCTCACATCTATCAAGCTATTTTTTTTTTTTTTTTTTGAGACAGAGTCTCGCTCTGTTGCCCGGGCTAGAGTGAGTGTCGTGGCGTCATTTTAGCTCACAGCAACCTCAAACTCCTGGGCTTAAGCGATCCTACTGCCTCAGCCTCCCGAGTAGCTGGGACTACAGGCATGCACCACCATGCCCGGATAATTTTTTCTATATATATTTTTAGCTGTCCATATAATTTCTTTCTATTTTTAGTAGAGATGGGGTCTCGCTCTTGCTAAGGCTGGTCTCGAACTCTATCAAGCTATTTTTGAGTGGAGTTGTAGGAGTGAGAAGTAATTTAAGAGGCTGAACATTTCATATAACCATACTGAGTATATGTCTAAAATGAATGTTTAAGTACTGTAATAAATGTAAATTATTGGACTAAAATAAAGTGGGTTTTTTTTTTCTTCTGCTACTGAGCACCTTTTGGCCTATGAGGAAGAGTTATAAAGAAATAAAGAACCTATATTATTCTTTCTGCATCTGAACGGAGGGAGGATATCTGTGTCCTTGTTATAAGTACTCTTATTTGATGGTATCTAAACATGTGAGCCAATTAACAATTCCGTACCTCTCAGCTCTGAATCCACCCTTATTTGCTCTCATTTGTGATACTTGAGCTGGGCCCTGTTAACATGTTTCCTTTGCCATCCAGCACAATGGTAGGCCTTGTCGGTAGAAGGCACTGTAGGAAAACCGTAAGCACAAGCAGAAGGGGCTTCATCTGATTCTGGTGTTTGCTTCTTATTCTAACAGTGTGGCTGCCAGTGCTGACAACTTGGCGTCAGCATCTTCCTTGACAGCAAGTGATTTTCTTACGAGTGCAAGAGGCCCAGTGGCATGCCATCAAGTTTTGCTGGCACCTCAATAAGTAGATTCCTAGCAGTTTTGCTAGCATCATTGTAGATAGATTCAAAGCAAATTTCATTATAATCCGAATGGGAAATTTCCTAGTGAATTTCACAGACATCCTAACAGCATCCTTACATGTATTGCTGTCACCCAGTGAGTGGATTCCTGCTCACTATTCCCAGCCTGTGGAACCTCAGAGATCTTCTCTGCCATCCAGTGGGCCAGCATCACTTCTGCTCCAATGAGATCTGAATCTCAACCTTAAGGTGAAGCAAGTTGTTCCAAGTTTGTTCCTTCTTTGGATACAGCTCCTTTATTTCTAGAGATTATAGCTGATCCTCATATCTACTATCCCAGTACTCATTAGAGTTGTGTTTACTCATTGCAGTAGGTAGTACCCTTAAATAGTTAATTTTTTATGTTAAAATTCCTTCCCTTCAAATTATTGATATGGTGTCTGTCTTCTGACTAGATCCTGACTAACATAGCACATTTGGGTTTTTAATTCTACCTGGAGTTGTCTGATTGTAGGTGGTTTTTCCTGAGGGGTGGCTAGTCTGGGCCACTCCTTAGACTTATGACACTGAGGCACAACTCATTCATTTCATGGTAACAGTAGGAGAAACTTAGTAAGTGGAATAAGGGAAACTTTTGTACTATCATTGCAACTTCCTATAAATCTAAAATTATTTTAAAATATAAAGTATACTTTAAAAATAAACTATTTCACAAGTGTGTGTGTGTATAATATACACACATACATACATATATGTGGAAAACCAAATGAGACTTTTAAATTTGAGCTTGAAACCAGAAGAATAAATGTTAAATAACTTTAGGAACTATTCATTAACTGTAATAGACTTTGAGACCTGCAACTCCACCAAAGGTATACAATTTTACAAATACTCTCTCTTAGTTAAACTATGCTAAAATAAAAATTACTCGTTTCCTCTCTTTCTAAAATTGTGGTAAAAAAGAAAACCCACTTAATATAAGATGTACCCTCTTACAAATTTTAAGTGGAAAATAAAGTATTGTCAATTATAGGCACAATGTTGTACAGAAAATTTCCAAAAATTATTCATCTTGTATAACCAAAACTTTATACTTGTGGATCAGCAACTCTCCATTTCTTTCCTCCAGTTCCTGGAAACCACCATCCTTCTCTTTTTATTAGTTTGACTATTTTAGATATCTCATATGAATAGAAGCATGAAGTATTTCCTGATTTTGTTTAGTGTTTTCTTGTAACTAAACTTCTGTAATATTACTATTTTGAATTCTCTGTCAGGCAATTCTCAGATCTCCATTTCTTTAGCATTGGTTACTAAGGATTTATTTTGGTCCTTTGATTATGTCATGTTTCTTTGTGTTCTTTATAGTTTGTATTGTTGTTTGTGCATATAAACAACAGTCACCTCTTACTGTTTTTGTAGATGGTCTTTGACGGGCAAAGACCTTCACCAATCAGCCAGACGAGAGGTACTGAGATGCTTCAAAATCGATGGATGTATATTCAATAGACTTGTGCATATGGATTTCTAATTAGAGATTTACTGGTTTCTTTTTTTTTTTTTTCCCCAGGACCCTGCAATATGTTTCTCACTCCAGTGTCTAACTGCTATACTGTGGGCTGAAATATTAGAGGCATGCTTCACCTCTTTACCTTCTTCTTTGTGGTGAAGGCTCATTTTGTGTCTTCTCCTTCCTCACTGAGCCATGTTGGACACAGCGAGTTGCTCACTCCATTTCCTTTGTTATTAGTTGTCCCTGCCAAATTATGTGAATTTTGTTCCTACTCCAGGTGAGTCAAGACATAAACAAGACCCTCAGGCAGCACACTGAAAGTCCAGGTACATTAGAGTCATTCTTCACTCCTATCCTTCCCTCTTGGGGGTGAAACCTTATGTCTGCACCTCTCTCAATCTCACAGAGTTATGGGGCCACAGTAAGCCACTCATCCTTTCTTTTTTTCTTAACTGCCACCAGGAGTGTTATCTGTACTGGTTCTGTCAAAGCTCAGTGTGAGGCAAGACAGAAACTTGTTCTTTAAGCAGTACACTCAATGGCTAGGATGTTAGATGTTTGCTCCACATTCTTGTTTTTCTGAGGAAGAAGTCACTGGCCTAGGTGATCTCTCTCAGTGTTTAGCTGTGCTGACTTGGAGGAGGGGCTGGTAAAGGGAAAAGGAAATTGTTCTTACTCATTTTGATGTGGCTATTCTTTCTTTTGTGTATGTTTGGAGTACTCTAAATTCTTAAATGAAATCTAGGCTCCTCTTAAAGGTATTTTGGTTAATATATTGCTGTGAAATTGATGTTTCCGTCGGGGGACAGTATTGGGACATCCTGTTTCACCATCTTGTTGATGTCATCTGTTGTTTTCCTCTTTTTGTTATACTTTCTCTGTTATAATCTCCTCTATTTTTGACACATTTACTTTTACCAAGTGAGTCAAAATAGTTTTGCAAGCTTTGGAAAAAAATCTCTGCCATTAAGAGAAAATTTTTACATTGTATTTTTCACCAATTGAACATCTTTAATATGTAGGCGATATTCCTTGAATTGAAGGTACAATTTCTGGCTTGGTCACATGAAACTTACATTCTACTATTTAAGAAATAAAGCTTTATAAATAGACCATTTAATCTGGAATAATACATTATAAATATATTCATTATCTGTGACTGTATGACTAGAACATACACATGAAATAATATATGATTTCATTTGCTATTGTGAGCCTATCTGAAGGCTTAGCTATAATCTAACATTTTTTTCTCACATTTTAATGGCAAAAGTTTGCAGTTTTTAAGATGTATGAATCTAATGAGTCTAAGTTACAATAGGACACTTCAATTAATATAATTGGGGAATAATCTATACTTAGAAATAAAAAATTTACAAAATATAGGAAATCGCTTATTCATTCCACAACTATTTACAGAGGGCATTTTATGTGTGAGGTGCTGTGGCAAAGACTAGGAATACAAAAGTGAAAAATGTAGATGGTCATGACTTTCATGGAATTTACATTGTGTTTTCAATAAAAGTCAGTTGCTATCAGTGTAAAATAGCTTACCATAAGTACCTGATGTTTTAAGTAAGCCTCATGGTAACAACAAAGTAAAGTCCTATAGTAGATACACAAAGTATAAAAATTAAGGAATCATAAAATACCGTAGAGAAAAGCATCTAATCACAAAGAAAGATGGCAAGAGAGAAAGAAAGGACCAAAGGATGCAGAAAACAACCAGAAAACAATTAACAAAATGGCAGTTGTATGTCCTTACATTAATAATTACCTTGAATATAAATGAATAAATTCACCAGTTAAAAGACAGAGATGCTAAATGGAGAAAAACAAAAAACAAGGAAAAGCAAGACCCAAGTATATTTTGCCTATAAGAGAATCGCTTCACCTTTAAAAACACATAAGGTTGAAAGTCAAAGGATGGAAAGAAGGTATCCCATGCAAATGAAAACCAAAAGAAGGCAGGGATAGACATACTTACACATAAAATAGACTTTATGTCCAAAACTGTAAAAGGAGAAAAAGAAGGTCATTATATAATGAAAAGCGATAAGTTTATCAAGAAGATGTAACAGTTGTTAATATATATGCGCTCAATATTGAAGTATCTAAGTATACGAAAAAATATTAATAGATCTGAAGAGATATTGAGTGCAATACTATAATAGTGGGGGCCTCAGTCTCACACTTTAAACAATGGACAGATCAGCCAGACAGAAAATCAATAAGAAAACATTGTATCAATCAAACGGCAACAGAATATGCTTTCTTCTTAAGCTCACATGGGACGTTCTCCAGGATAGATTATCTGTTAGGCCACTAAACAAGTCTTAACAAGTTTAAGAAGATTGAAATCATATTAAATAAATTTTCTGACCACAGTGTTATAAAAGTAGAAATCAATAATAGGAAGAATTTTGGGAATTTTATATATACATGAAAATTAAATAACATGCTCCTGAACAACCAATTAAATGAAGAAATTAAAAGGTAATTAAAAAACATCTTGAATAGAAATATAACACACCAAAACTTATGGATGCAACAAAAGCAGTTCTGAGATGAAAATTTATAGGAATAAATGCCTACATCAATAAAGAAGAAAGATACCAAATAAACAATCTAATTTTATACCTTAAGGAACTAGAAGAACAAATTAAGCCCAAATTTAATAGCAGGAAGAAAATAATGAATATCAGAGCAGAAATAAATGAAATAGAGACTAGAAAAACAATACAAACATTAACACAACACTGAGAGTTGATTTTTTTTAAATATCAAAAAATTGACAAACTTTTAGCTAGAAGATGTAAGAACAAAAAGAGAGAAGACTCTAAATAAATAAAATCAGAAATGAAAGAGAAGGCATTACAACTCTTACCACGGAAATACAAAGGATCATAAGAGACAAGGATGAACAATTACATGCCAACAAATTGGATAACTTAGCAGAAATTGATACATTACTGAACACATATGGCCTATCAAGATTAAATCATGGAGATATAGAAAATTTGAACAGACCGATAATGAGGGTGAAGATTGAATCAGCAAGATACTCCTCTTAAAGAAAACAAGGTTGAAGAGAAAAATTTAGGTCAAGTGAAATTTGGAACCAGTATATAAAGATTATAATTGCCTTGGACACCAGTACTATTTAATAGTGGAGTGGCAATAATATATCATAGATATATACAAACTTCTTCAAATATTGTATAACATTTATCAATATTTTAATAAAGTTTGTTGAATAAGGTGTATTAAATTAGTTAAATATACTTTAGTGTATTGCCTTGAATGTCTTTAAATTTTCGTCTAAATGAACATATTACTTTAATTATTACCTTGGATAAATTGTCTTATAAAGAGTAAGTATAATTATGATGACATGTATTATACAATCTATAATGTTACTTGGATTCTGTTGCATGCATTGGTTACTTTTTATGAGGTTCAAGTGTCTTACTTGACAGATCTTACTTGGTAAACAGAAGTGCTTTGCAATCTTGAAAGTCATTTTTTCTCTTTGAGACATGTTTAAGGTCATGATGTGCAAATGTTTATTCCCTGAAGATCTCAAAGGTAACCACCTGTGGGGACTGATTATTTCTCTCCGTGTTGAAATTTATGTTTTATCTCTAGACTTGAATGTGTAAAGAGTTGGCATGGAAGAGAAATACTATGTCTAGTGTATAATATACTGTATAAAGGGGCTGCAAAACAAGTTTTATTGTCCTCCAGACATTATATTTTGTATTGATGCCATTCAGGATTTATTTATCTTTGTGTAAATGAAAGCTACAAGTCCACAATTATTTAAGGAAAAACTGGTTATACGTATATACATATATGTGTGTGTGTGTATGTGTGTGTATAAGTTAGGATAGATCAATTATGCTCTAGTGACAAACCTACAATTTCAGTGGCTTAAATTCACAAGGGTTTATTTCTTGCCAAGGCTTAACTGCATTAGGTTTTTATTTTTGTAATGTTCTTACTGCAAGGTTCAAGGCCTGTAGAGTAGCACTCTAGAATGCTATCAGTTATCAAGGCAACAGGAAGTAAGTTTTGGAGGGGTTTACTCTGCAACTAAATGCTCCAGTTTCGAAGCTATATGAGTCTTCTCTTCTCCACAACCCAACCACTTCCAAGGAAATCAGAGTACAATCCTACCCACATCAGGAAGAGTAATAAGTATTTGGCGAATAGCACTAATACCCACACTATGGGTGCCATTTTTCAATAAATTTTCTTTTTAAGAAAATAAGAGATATTAAAAGGTAGGAAGTCTTAGGGAGTTGATACAGTCTTATTAGGATATGTCTATAGATTTTACTTAGAATGTCAAATCAAAGGAGACACAGCATTTGTGGGGATAGAAAAAACACAGATAATAAGGATTCTTTTTTTTTTTCTAAAAAGTCTTAACATAATATGTCCTATTAACAAAAAAGGAGAAAGTTTAGGTTTTGATTAGGTCTACATTAATCCTACATGTTACTGTGGAAATAATACTATAAACATAGGTTAGAAATTAAATAATATATTATCATAAAATAGTTCGCATTAGAATTATAAAGTTATTTGTGTTTTAGGTTTCTTCTTTGATTTTGTCGCAGCTTGTAAGCAAATAGCTGTCAGACTTTCTCATTTTGAATTTTGTGGGACTCTGGAAACAGATATACATTGTGAAAAAACACATAATAAATTTAGTTACTAAAATAGAGAAAAGGGGCTTAATTTTCTCCTAAGGTTCAAACAGAAGAAACAAAGAGGAATATAAATCAATATCTATAAAATAGTTGACTTAAGAGTCAGCAATTCCTAAGCTGACTCTTAAGATGTATAAGTTAGAGATACTCATTAATCTAAAAGTAAACATTGGCTTTGTCCACCTACCAAAGGAAAGATATTCAAATATGAATGTATTTATCTATATAGAAACTTATATTATTGGAATCTGTATTAATGTGTCATGATGTGCTTGCACTTTAGAATGTTTAAATAAGTATCACACATTTTTTCTTCTAAAATATTAGAAAAACAACAAAATTAAAAGTTTTTGAAAGTGTTCTTTAGCATAACAAATATAGATATCTTTTTAAACAATGTAGCTTTTGAATATTTATTTTTTATAAAAAATTTTGCCTGAGGAAGAAGAATTTGTGATTTTACCTATTTAAAATTTTGTACAAACTTTAATAATTAATCTGCACTCTACTCTGTCACCATCCTACCTACAGGTTGAATTTGTGAGAAGATTGGTTGCATGGACAGACTATGATTATAGAATGGAGTCTTTCCTTTGAAATAAAATGAATTGTTTACTTGTTAAACATTATCTTGGCCCCACTGATATTGCACTGTTTCTATTTGTATAGAGAAAAATAAGAAGGACAAGTAATCAAATTCCTTTTTTCCACAGCATGCTGACTAAAAAGCAGGGGGCCATGAAATATGCGTGTTCTCTCTCTTAGGGCTTTCCTAAAAGAAAGGAACCTCTAGTAATCATCTCTCTTGCTGAGCCACCTTGACAAATCATGAGAATTAAGAATCAAGATAAATCGTAGGAATTAAGAGTAAAGACAGATGCTGAGAATTAGGAGTCTAAAAGTCAAGCTTGCATCACAAAATAGAAACAAGTCTAATTTTTCTGTATTCCATTTTACAACTCTTTTTGAGTTTCAATTACTTAAAAATTTCTAAAGACGTCCCTTTACTTTGAGAACAATGTACTATTCTTACATCAAATGTGAAGTAGTAAATTATCTGACTTCTGATTATATCTGTGGCCCCACATCAAGATTCCAATTCTGTGTGCCTCCAAATTTTCCTTCCCCTTCCTCTAGCTCCCCATCCTGCAACCTCCATCCAACCCAAACACATTTTGCCTGTCAAACACCTGTTGATCCTATGTAGTCTTGTTTTCAACACCATTCTCTCTCAGAAGACTTCTCTGAACCCACAGACCAGGTTAGATGCCCCTATTATACAGCAACAGAGCATTCCGTACTGTGGATTATCCGATGCTGTCAACAGTGACGTTCGAAGTCTGAACCAAGCAGCGAAACAGAATAGGAGACAGTATAAACTGTTGTGCCATTAATTAAATTGTCAATTATTGCCTTTATACTCTGGAAATAAAACAGATTACTAGATTGCATAGTATTCTATCTTAGCTCAGTAATCCTTTTATTTTTTTCCTTTCCTTCTGTTTCCAGGAAACTCTAGGATGTGCTCTGCCTAACAAAAGGAATAACCAGTCTCCTCATTTAAAACCAAACCAAATAATCCATCCTCTTGAGATATATAATTTCTTTATTTTCCTAGGCTCAGCATTTTAAATTATTAAATGAAAAAATAAACAGCTAAGTTTAGAGTTTTTACATTTATACAAACTTACCATGTCTGGAGTTAAATAAGAAAAATGAGTAGGCAAAATGTTTAGGTGTGAATGATTATGAGGGCTCACTAAAATAATTCTTCCTGAACAAGTAGTATCTAGTCAAAGGACAGATTTCTGTACCCAGTTTAGAGTCACAAGGAAGCAAATTCCTGCTTTCAGGTTCTAAAAACTTAGAAATATTGAGGCACACTTTCAGAGAATGCTACTAGATAAACCAAAGAAAATAATTAATAAAAATGAGAACATTAGCCCAAGCTCCCCACCCACCTATATCCTACCTATCTGCCCACCTAGATTATTTTATTACATAAAAAGTTAAACTGGCAAACTACCTTGTTGGATACTGGGCGCATAATTGTTATATCTCTTATTTTCTTCAGCAGAAATAATTGTATTTATGATTATGTGTTCATGCCTAGGGTCTCCACTAGAATGTAAGTTCCACGAAGGCAGACTCTATATGTTGTTGACACGATCCTGTACCATTCCTGCGGTGGATACTGGTGATGTGAGTAGTCAACAAATATCTGTGGTCGAATGAATGAGATACAGAAGGAAGTATGTGCATAGAGTAAGTGAAAAGCATGTTTACAATAATATAGTGCTGCAAGCTGTTTTTCCCAATGTCTTCATTTGTGATGACATTCATTTTCTTCTATTAAAGACATTTTAATAGAAGGAAGTTCTTCATTTTTGAAAATATTTCCCATTTGACATTTCTTTTGCAAGCCTGAATTACACCTCCAAAGAATCATGAAATCATCAGTGGAAAAACCTGTGCCTTCCTAAACTTTGTTTTTCTGTTTCTTAACTGGGGTGTAGTATAAATTACGCCCATAATAAATATTTACTAAATATTTATTTGCATAAAGTTCTTAAAGAAAGTTAAATAAAAACAGATTGAGAGGATGGGTTGATTTTAGATATGGATTGAGAAATATTTTTTTTCTGTTTATGCAATATTACTCTGCAATTATCAAGAATCAAAAAGGATATTGTGTTTTATTTCAGTAGTTTAGTACTCTAAGTCTATAAACTAATTTACACCTCCCACTGTTTCATAATTACTTGCAATTTTCTAAATACATTTATTACTTATGCACTTTTAATAACAGTAATTTCAATGTAGAAAGAATTCGCCCGTCTAAAATATATTTTCCCAGTATAGAATTAAAATGTGTTTTTGGCATAAGGAATATATGGGGTTTGGTGATAAATAACAACTATACAGATTGCAAATGTATTTGAGGTGGCTCATAAGATACAAGCTCCACATACTGGTTATTTCAGAACAATCCAGAGTCAAATATATTAGATAATAACTTTCTGAAGAAACAAATAACACAGGACTATGATTTGCCATGGGACTGAAAGATGCCCTTGTAATGCTTTGGTTTGAAGTGAAAAACTAATTGATAAAGCAGGTTAGAGATAATTTCTGAGATACTTTTATGTGCTTTGATTAGCAGATTAGAAACTTAGGTTAAAGGAAAATATCTAATAGGAACAGAGATGTAAATTCAGAAGCAAATAATTTCCAGCATTGCATTAATTTTTTCCTTCTGCAATATACCTGCATGACAAAAATCTCATTAGATTTATTTCTTTTATGAAATTATACAATTACTTTTAGTAGGTGCTTTTGCAAGTATAATGTGATTATTATAACCTGATAATATAATTTAAAAGCATGACACTTCTTGCCACAAGTCATGTTAACTAATGATGTTACACACTTAACTTCACTGTTATGTAAGAATGGACTTACACAAAGAAAAATTGCAGGCTTGGCTATAAGAGAATGTTTGATGGACAATGACTGGTCTTTTGGACTGAATATCTAGATGTATTTAGTAGTTGGAGATTTGGGTCTTCAAACAATATGAATATAGCATCTATACTCATGGGCTTATTTCCGTTTGCCAGGTAGTTTCTTTCTTTATTGAAAATCTGAAACTTAGCTCACATTTACTGTCGCAACACCAGAAAAAAAATTGGATCAGGTTAGAACAATCTGCAAACTTCGAATGAAATGACTGTGTTAGACCATGACTTCCAGCGGGGGCAAGGGACAAGGGACAAGGGGCAAAGTGACTTTTACCTGAGATAGTGACTGTGCTACTCAGATGAATAAACAAGGAAGAAGGGAAGTATGGAAGTACTTCTTCAAGAAATTGAAAGAGAAGAAACTGAAGTTGAAGTAAATTTTATAATGCTTATGGTATTGCTCTTGAGAAATATAGCAACATTTACATGCTTTATATTTCTCAGTTAAATTATGTGTTGATAGTGTAAAGAAAAAACTGTAAATTCCATTCCCTCAAATAAAAAAGAAAATAACACAAAACACATTGGCCAATTTACTGGAACTTAAGATATTAGTTTTTTAGACAGAGATAAATTTAAGACAGTCTTTGTTAAATGAACTTAGCTGATATTTTCTCCTCCTCCCTCCCTTTTCTTTTCCTTCCTTCTTTTCTTTTTTTTATGTTTCTTCTTCTTTTTTTAGCAAACATCTACTGCACATTAAGCAGAGTCTTATTTGCTGAACATAAATAGATGAGTTAAATCATCCATCACAGAGGCTATTTGTAATGCTGTGCACTGCCCATTTCCTGAATCCCAGTCCCTTCCTATATATATAGGGAATTCTAAATCATGCTCTTCAACATGATGCTCAATATGAAGCAGGTCTCACATCACCAATGAACCTGGACAAATCAGCTATTTGCATTTCCAGATACTTCCTTACTTTCATGGACAGGGACTTACGAGGGGCTAACACTGCAAAATCTTGAGTTTAAATTGGAGCCACTGAGGGAAAAACTCCTGGAAGTTGAGACTCAGTTTTGTCAGCAATATTGGGTTTCCTGGCATAGGAGTAGAGATGGTGTCTCCACAGTGTTCTGTGCTTCATATTAATAGCAGGGGTGTCTTCTTGGACTGCCTCTGTGGTGTGAATTTTGCTGAACTTCTGTCTGTCTTCCCTCTCCTCTTCTCCCTTCCCTCCTCTCCCTCTCGTTCCTCTCCTCCTTTTCTTCCTCCCTCCCTCCCTTCCTCCCTCCCTCCTTTCTTTCTTTTCTTTCTTTTCTATCTTCTCCCTCACTCTCTTCCCTCCCTTCTTTCCTTCCTTCTCTCTCTCTTTCTTTCTATTTCTTTATTTCCTTCTGTCTTCTTACTTTTAAAGAACCACTGGTTCTTAAGACTTTGTGACAATTCTTGAAGATACTCAGTATCATCTCACTAAAAAAACTTTTTTCTTTAATTAATTAAAGTCATTTTTTCTTTTTGCTTATAACTAAATACTGCCACGAGTACACTCCCAGTCCTCATAGAGGTCACTATGTAGAAGGCTAAACTAGCCAGAAGCCTACCATAATTATTACAAATGTCATATTTCTTATGTGAACAACAATAAGGATTAAATCAAATGTGTGGAATAGAGAGATCTGTGCTGCATGTGTGACCTGAGTTGCTTACTACCTACTGGTACTTGGCCAAGAGCAACACACATTGGTGATTTGGGGAAATCAAGACAAGAATAGTGTGTGAATTATTGTTTGAAGAATACATAGAATTCCACTATGGGACTCTCACAGTATAGCAGAGAATAAAAAGTGATTTGGGGTGGAGCAAAGGTTCTATGCAAAAATGAAGATGACATAAGAAAAGTGAAATTTTTATAACTCTAAGGGTGCTTGAATCACTTATAAGAATATTTATGTTCCAGAAATAAAGGAGGGCAATTGAAAGTTTTTGTGTAGAGAAAAAATTAGATACAATTTTCTACTTCTATACTTCATTCATCAAGCAATATTTAAACCATGTTAATCACAAGATCTGCTTATTGAAGTATAGCATACATATAGAAAAGGGAACACATCAGAACATCAGAACTGTACAATGTTATGAATGTTCAGTGGGAGAACATACTAAGCTAACCAGAACCCATATCAGAACGAGAGAACTTCCCCTTTTACCCCCACTCTCCCAGATGTAATCTTTCTTCTGATTACTAAAATATAAATTATTTCTTAAACATTATAAAAATAGGATATACAGTTTGTACTGTTTTGTTTCTATTCTTTTTCTCAACATTGTATTTGTAAGATCTTCCATATTATTTTTTATAGCTGTAGTTTGTTCACGCTCCTTGCTGTTATATAATTTCATTGTTGAACTCACCACAATTAATTAATTTATGTTACTATTGATGGTAGTGGCTATTTTGAATGGAGCTACTATAAATTTTTAGTATATGATATTTGATGAACATAAATATACAGGGTACTTTTTATTTATTTATTTATTTTTTGCTGTTGAGACAGAGTCTCACTTTGTTGCCCAGGCTAGAGTGAGTGCCGTGGCGTCAGCTTAGCTCACAGCAACCTCAGACTCAACGGCTTAAGTGATCCTACTGCCTCAGCCTCCCGAGTAGCTGGGACTACAGGCATGCGCCACTATGCCCGGCTAATTTTTTTCTATGTAGATTTTTAGTTGTCCGTATAATTTCTTTCTATTTTTAGTAGAGACGGGGTCTCGCTCTTGCTCAGGCTGGTCTCAAACTCCTGACCTCGACCGATCCACCCGCCTCGGCCTCCCAGAGTGCTAGGATTACAGGCGTGAGCCACCGCGCCCAGCCTCAGGGTACTTTTTAAATATCAGGGATATGAGTTTGGACTTAGGTCTGTATCTGAATATTCTGACTTTTAGAGAATGATATATTTTATTCCTGATACTACTGCCAATTCCATATGCAAAAATCAAAAAAAATTCAATCAAATTCATCTTTGATAAAACATAGTGATTATTGTATTTTTCTCATGAAGTCAGTTACAACAAAATGTACACAGAATTTAAATTTTTTACTTTCTCATTAGCATGTGGTTATTAAATGAGCTGAGTTGAATTCTAAAAGCAACATAATCTCTTGGTCTGCTGGTCACATTGAATTTTATCAAAATGACATTGCTAGCATGATTGTTTTGATAATCTATAAAAGCTGCTGCCTCTTAAGTCAGGAAAAAAAGTAAGACATAAACTGTACTAGATTTTCACCAGGTTTTTCCCTCTAAATATTTATTTTTCAGGGAGCTGTTTCTTCTCTCTCTTCTCATGAAATCCTGTTGTAGAAAAAATAATTTTATCTGCTGTAAAAATCACATATATATATTCTTAACAAATAGTCCTTTGACACTAAATTTTTGTCCACTGTCACTTCAGTGGGGATTTCTCTCTAATTAAAAATAATTTTAGGGGGCATCTGATTTCACTTCTGACATTTAAAGAGTTTAGAAATCATCACTCTGTCTTTATAACAAGAAAATGCCAGGAATTCTGAAAATTAATGCATTTTCTTGGCATATTCAGAGAAATAAAAATGCAGGGAAAACTTCCACTTTGATATCTAAAGAAACAGGTAAATCTAGAGAGTCATAGTCAAGATCTGCTTACTTGGAGCAGAAACTGTGGAAGCCATAAACTGTAGGAACACTTGCATGGTAAGTTTGAACAGTGGGTAGTAGCTGAGTGTAAACTAGAAAGAGGGTGAGAAGTTTGCACTGTTGGGCATGGGGGGGTACATCTCTGTGGCCTTTACCTCAAGGAACTTCACCAGGTTCTCTCTGTGAGAATCCAAGAATAATTCTCTCTTGGCTATGGCAAGTACAAGAGAAGAGAAACCATTATGAAACATGCCCCTACTCTTCTATGTAACAAAGTCCTATCATTTGGGAAGAAGGACTTTGACAGAGTGAAATTCTGAAACCATATCCTCAACTTGGAGATAGGAATTGTTTCCGCTCACAGCACCTTTAACTCCCTCTTTTACTTACAAGGCAGAAAAAAATATAATCAACAGGAGTCAAGGCTTCAAGAAGATAAACTGGGAAAGCTGCCACCAGGGAAGGAAGTAGGAAAAAAGGGAGAAAAAATTGTGTCGCTAGAGAAGGTACAGAAACACTTGAGAAGGCCACAGTCCCAACACAGGGACACATTAAAAGACTGAGATTTAATCAGAAGATTACATATCACTCTCCCTCCCCTACAGTCTACCACTTTACTAACACACTTTCAGTATAATCATAGTATTACAGTGGAAGGAGCATACTGACTCTTTGAGTAGCGGTACACAGGGAAACACCCAAAACCAAGAGAAAAGAAGGAAAAACAAAAAAACCACTAGAGAAATTTGAAGACTCTGGTAACTGCATATACAACAAACATTAAACAAAGCCAAAATTCAAGCTAGGTTAACATAAATTCTCACATTAAAGACTTATATACCTCAGCTTCTACTAATTGACACAACATGTCTAGTTTTCCACAAAATACTACAACACATCCCCAAAGGAAAGAAATTACGCAGTGTGAAGAGAGAAAGCATTAGACTTAGACTCAAATGTGACACAGATATTAAGATTATCTGAAAGGTATTATGGAAAAAATTATATATACTTTAAGAACTCTAATGGAAAAGGTGGGCAGCATGTGAAAACAGATGGGTAATATAATCAGAGAGGTGGAAACTCTAAGAAAAAAAATCAAAAGAAAATGCTACAAATCAAAAATAGTGTAACAGAAGTAAAGAATGTCATCAGTGCATTCATCAGTAGACCATGACCATGCATAGCTGAGAAAAAGATCAATGGACTGGAATATAGGTGAATAGAAATTTTGCCAAATAAAATTTAGAGGAAAAAACCCAATATATCACCTGTGATCTATGTGGTAATATCAAAATATGTGACATATACATATGTGAATTACTAAAAAGAGGAGAAAAGTAGAACAAAGTAGAAGAAATATTTGAAGTAATAATAGCAGAAAACTCTCCAAAATTAACGACAGACACCAAACCACATATCTAAGAAACTCAGAGAGCATACAGCAGGATAAATACCAAAAAGTGCATCTAGACATATTATATACAAACTGCAGGAAATCAAAGAAAAAGAAAAAGAAAATGTTGGAGGAAGCCAAGGTGGATATGGAGATAAAAAACTTACTTAGAGTGGAACAAGGAAAAGGATTCCATCAGACGTTTCATATGAACTATGAGAGTAAGAAGACAATGAAGCGATATGTTGAAAATGTTAGTGGAAAAATATTAGCAACCTAGAATTCTATAATCAGTAAAATTATCCTTCAAAAGTGAAGAAAAAATAATTTTATGGACAAAAACTGAAGGAATTAATTTCCAGAAGATATATTCTTCAAGAAATGTTACAATTTATTCAGGCAGAACAAAAATGATATAGGTGAGAAACTTCCCACTTCTTAAGTGTGAACAGCACATAGTGACTTCCTTCCAAAGAGAAAAGTATGAAAAGGGGGAAAAATAATAATTTTATAATGAAGAAACCTGGCAAACACTGCTACAGCCAAGTGGTCAAGGTTACCATCCACATTGATAAGTCATGTTGGCAGTAAATACCTTTGATATCATGTGCTGAGAATGGCACCATATCTCTGTTATACCCATCTCCCATAAACCCCTAAACCTAGTCTAAGCATGAGAAAAACATTAAATAAACCCAATTTGACAGAATATTCTATAAAATACCTAAGTGTACCTCAAAACTATCAAGATCATTGAAACAAGGGAAATCTAAGAACCTGTCATGTAACTTAAGTAAACATGATGACAATGGAGACACAGCAACTAAATAAAATGTAGTATACTGGGTAGAATTCTGGAACATGAAAAGATTTTATATCATACTAATAATACATGCATCATACTCTTGTAAAAAACATTATAGGAAACTAAGTGTAGGATATTTGGGGTCTCTGCATTCTTTACTCTTTTAAGCATAGTACAATATTTCTATTATCTAATGGTATACACATAGAATTAAAAAAATAAGCAATATTGAGATTTCATTTTAAATACAAAATAATGGGAAATAATTTTAGGATGCAGTGAAATTATCTTATTAGAAATATTATAAAATAATTTATACACTATAGTTATTGCTTTTAAATTTCTTAGAAAAGTTGATAGTAGTTGTTCTATGAACTTTAAAAAAAGATAAGCTTATTTAAACTCTCTTAAGGACTTAAAAATGTTTCAATTTATCTGAGTTAGTTTTAATTTGGAGATTCCTCCATAATTATTGAAACACTAGAAACAGATTTTGAAATGGAGAGATAAAGAACCTTGCTTATGTGCATCTGGAGGGCTTTTTGCTCATGAGCAAGATAGGAGGTTAATTTGGTTCCTTGATTAGAAAACCTGTTTTAGGTTTCATCCATATGTAGGCCAGCTGACTTTGCTACATAAATTGAGCAGAGTCTATTCCTATGACATTGATTAACAGGATATTTTTGAGACTGGACTCCCAAGGTCAGCATTCTGTTAATCCTCACAACTTTTTGAGGGAGTACTATTGTTTACAGATGAAGAAAGTCTAAGAGACTAGGATGTGATTCCCTCTGAATTAGGGGTAGAGTAGGTATGCACTGGAGCTCAGTTCCTTATCACTGTGTATACTTCCTCCCCACATTTTAGGACATGGTCCACTGCATATGTTTCTTAAGCAATGTATTGGGAGTAACATTGTTATGGCTGAATTATGTTTCCTCCTGCCCCCAAAATGTGTGAAAAACTCTAGTATCTTATAATGTGACCTTCTATGGAAATAGGGTCTTTACAGATATAATCGATTTAAAATAAGGTCATTAGAGTGATCCCTAACTCAATGTTGCTGGTATCCTTATAAAAAGAGGAAATTTGGACACAGAGGCAGAAATGCAGAGAAGGTATAAGATGCAGGGAGAATGTCATGTGACGATAGGGGCAGAGATGAAAGTTCTGCTGCCACAGACTAAGGAACATTAAGGATGTACGCCACCACTAGAAGCGAGGAAGAGGCAAGGAAGGATTCTCTTCCACAGGCTTCAGAAGGAGCATGGCCCTGCTGACACCTTGATTTCAGACTTCTGGCCTCCAGGATCGGTAGACAATACATTTCTGTTAGTTTAAGCCTCCCAGCTTTTGGTATTTTGTTATAGCAGCGCGAGGAAACTAATACAAAAACCAAAGTAAAATTTCAGTTACACTAAATATTTGCAAACTGTTATACAATAACTTTACTCACCTTTCGACTTCACTTGCTATATTTTGGTATGGAATGAATGCAAGAATTTTATCAGATTTTCCTTCAACTGATTGAGGTTCTATCACAGGTTTTTTCTCCTTTGTCATTGTCTTCTCTGAATGAATGGATTCTCCAGCCAGTTCTGAGGAGCATTCATTTTTTTTCTCTATTGTATCAGATGTTTCTGAACCATAAAGGGCATGTTGCTTATCTCTTCCTGGAAATTGAACTCTCACTTGACTCCTTCACGTTAGTTTTTTTTTTTTTTTAATAATTTATTTTGCAATCATTGCACATCCTCCTTCCAGTTATTTACATAGTTTTATACCCTATCTTATATTTGTAAGGCGTAAGTTAAAAGTATTTAATAGTATAACTGTTGAATTCACAGAACAAAGGGGATGCTGTTACCTTGCTTTATTTATCATGTGAGGGCACCTGCAGACCCAAGTACATGTGTATGTTCTGGTTTCCATATGAGTATATATGCACCAAATGTTTAGGCTTCTAATTATCTTTTTCTCAATTATTGATAATGTTAATTTGAGTTCTCTAAGCACACAGAACTAGGGAAAGTATCACAGAAGTATACTGAGTGCCAGAAATCTGCCTGGCACTGTGCATTTACTGTGGAAAATTCACATATAGATATTTCAAAGCTAAGTCTGTTAAGTTTCTTCCTTTAGTACACTAAATAATAGGTCAGTTGACATAAAGATTTAATGCACTTTTTAAAATGAACTATTTTTGCTCTCTTACCAACAAGGTACTTTTCTGCCAAAATTTAATCAGATAATGTAGCACAATAGCTTACTTTACTATTTGTTGTGATAAACAACCTAACAAGTAAATTATCAGATTTATGATTTACATAATAAGGCTAACTGGCTGTTCCTTTGATATACATACATCTAACATTAAATCCTTTATTTTATTTTAAAAAGTTCTGCTACAATATTTTTTAATTCATTTTATTTATTTTTTTTATTTCTAAGTTTCAGAATAGTGTAGGGGTTAGAACTACCATTTGGTTCTGCTACAATATTTTCTACAAACCATATCACTTGTATTTTAAGTTCTCATAATTCCTAAATATCCTAACTGGCAGTGGCTAAAGAAATTGCTAAAGGTAAGTCACTTCTGCAGCTTTTTCAGTTAAGGCCATTTAAAAAGAAAATATATCATCATAGCAAAAACATTCTATTATGTTCTATCAAAGCCAGTTCATGTAATTTTCATTTTTAACAACAGAAAAAACACTTACATGTGAATCTTTTATCCACTAATAAACATAATTTGGTACTTGTGCTGTACATCGCTCTAATTGCAACCTTATCTTTTATGCTAAAGACAGCCTCAAACTATGGGTAAGAGGAGGAATTTTTTTCTTTCATGAAAGGGCTTAATTATCTAGTCTCACAATTGTCTTTGTTGCTTAGTATTTGCCTTCCTTTCAAAACACAATACTCCAATTTATCAAGTAATCATTCTACCTGCTCTTTTATCTCTAATTTCACATATTCATCCAAAAGCTTTAAAAATAATTATTTTATAATGCATCTACATTTGTCGTACTGTCAAGTAGGATGGTTTATTTCTAAATGCTTTCAGTCCTAACCTCTACCATTAGCAAGTATGCAACTTCCAAAACACATGAAAATGTAAAACATATGAAAGCTTTTATAAAATAAACATATGGAAATCCTTAGATCAGAGGATGAGGAACGAAATCTATACCCTTTATCTGACAGTTACTGCTTTGAATTGGACCACCTAATTCCAGATTTGTATATAAGCATTAGACAGTTTATGAACATCAAACTATTGTTTTTCTTTTTAGCATGAGTCCGATAAAGGAGAAGTAATATATAATAGTTTATCGTTTAAAACCATTACAAATAAATTAGATCTTTTAATCAGTAATTGTTAGCACTTGATATTGCAGCATTTGCAATATTTTTGAATTCTTGCATCTAATTTGTTCCACCCCTAAGAGTATGGGCTGTGAATTATGAAACATTTTCCTGGAGGGTCATCTTGCAAGCCAGCCATTACTTATAAAACATGATGCACACACTGGAAGTTTTCCCTTTCAAGTTCTCTAACATTTCCTACAATGATGTTTGACAGATAGATGTTTCTTTATTCTTTACCCACCATGAGGACTTCTTTAAAAATTATGATTTCTATATTTTAAAGACATGGTGATTATTAAGTTATTAATTTAAAAAAATAAATATTGTTATTTATTAATAATGTTAATATTACCTTAATATCCATAATTCCCTGCCAGTATGCAGGAACTCTCAGCCCAACTCTAATCCTTAACCTCTATAAAAACCCCAAACCCATCTCCTTCCCCTGCTCACTCAAGGCATTTTTGGACCAGCTTGGAAGGCCTTTCTTGCTCTCCCCAAAAAGCTTCATTACACCCCTATATGATATCTCACTCTTGGCATTCAAACCAAACTTTTGGTGGGGTCCATACTTTTTACAGAGTGGCTGCAACAATTGCAGGTATGGATAAGGTAAAATACGAGCACAAATCCACAAGCATGATGTAATCTGGTGTTGGGGAAAACTAAATGTTTGGTTTTACTAGAAAAAATATTATTAAATATAAAATGGTAGGAGATGAGACTAGAGGAAGACATGGAACACATGACTAAAGTACCACATTTTTCTTGGTGAACATATTGGCCTATACAATAGGCTTATGAGGGCATGGGATTTAGAGACCTACAACAGAATTCTAGATTAGTGATATTGGGAAAGCCAACTAATCTCACTGAGACTCTGTTTGTTCCTAACAGGTTATATTGCACCTAAGCTTGTATTCATGGCATTCTTTCTCACCAATATTGTCAGAGTGGTTTTCCAAAATGCATGTATCTTGCTTAAGCCATTCAAATAGTTATCACAGCTTTCAGGGCAACATTCAAAAATTATCTGGCTCCTACCTTACTATCCAGCCTTATCTTTTGTCTTTTCTCAGTACCTCTTCTATGGGCTTCAGTCATAAAATCTTTGAATGCACCATGTTCTCTGACATAATCAGTGTCAGTGAACCAACTGACACTATGCCTAGAGTACCCTTTGCAGCCTGCTTTTATATCCATACAGTCCTTATTTGCTCCTTATGTCACAGCTACAGTGACCATTTTTCCTGGGAATTCTTTCTAGATCACCCCATTCTCTGTCTGAGAAACTCCTCCTTTCTGCTGACATACGATTCTTCATCATACTGTTTTTCATACTGTTATAATGAATCATCTTTTCCAAGAAATGACTACCTTGTTTTAAAAACTAATATAATCTTTCCCTATTCCCAGTGCCTGATTCATAAGTGGCCAATCAAGTTTTGGTAAACGATGAATTGGATGAATAAACAATTCTGAAGTTATAAAATAAGATTTTGTAAGCAACTGGATGTAAAAAATGTAAGAAAGATGCATAGAAAAGTCTTTCCTTTTGAGTGCATTCTGGAGTGTAGCAGGCCAGGAATCTATTCAGATGATATAGTCTATTTGAGTCATGTTCAATTTAAAGACCTTGGTGGCAGGTCCAGGTAAAGACATTCAGATAAAGAACTTGGAAATCTATGGCTTTGACTCAAAGAGGAGGTCAGGTACAGATATATGGATTTGGGAATCAAAGGTCTATAGCTATTTGATATTTGAGGAATAATGGAGAACATCTGGATGGAAGATAGAATGACTGTAAGTCATAGGAAATACAGATATTAATATAAAAATAATGGATATTCAACAAAGACATTTGAGAAGAAATAGTATTATTTTATGTGATTATTAAATTATCTATTTCTTTGCCAAACTGAAAGAGGGTTCCCCAGTGTGTGGACTGTTACATACAAAGTAAAACACAAGTAAATATTTGTGGAAAAAATAAGCTTCCAGAGAAGTTGGAAGAGAATCAAGAGATCATATTGTTGTAGAAATCAACTTTTACATGCACAGATAGTTTATTTCCATGAGTAACATTAATTGATGGTGGTGATTAGGTGGTGGACACAACCCATTTGTAACATAAAATTTTCAATCAATAAACTGATTTCTTTGTCTTTTTGGCATTATGCAATTAATATAAGTGGCTTTTGCTCCTGCTACTGGTGAGTAAATATAATGTTAATTTTTGGGTTTCTATTTTTTCTGGCTCCAAATTTTATTAGGTTATTTATAACTTATTATTCATAGGAAGTTATTGTCTTCTTCTTTTCTTTGTTTGTATTATGTCTTAGTCATTGTTGATTTGGATAAAGAATATTTATTATACTTAAGCTGTATTTAACCAACAACTAAATATCAACATTTGTTTATTATTATAAATGGTCACAGAGAAACTCTTGAAGTAATACTTGTCACTATCCCAGCAGGTGTCTTTGCATTTGTTAAAAAAACAGGCATATTTTTATCCTTTATATACATTTTAAGATTCTATGAACTTAGTTACCCAGTAGAAATTTGTCTAACACATGTCCTTTATAGGTAGGTTAATTGGGTATTAATTCACCAAGATATATTTGAACTCATTTAAAAAAATTAGCACTAAATAAGTATGGCAATATAAGTAAGTTTATTTTAACCTACAAAAATATTTTAGTAAGTAACTGGAAATTTATTCATGTATACAGTGCTTGATGAATTGATTTATTTTACTAAGAACTGACAATTTTATCTAAAATATAGTCTTCCTAGTATTTAGGTATTCAGTTTCCTATATAGAGATTCATTACTGTATATAAATCTTGATTTTTTTTCTCATGTGGAGATATTTTGCCTTTTTCATCAGAATGAGGGAAGAATTGAAGGACAGACAAGATCTACTTTATCAACAACAGTTGTAGTGAAGAATACTTTAATTAATTAATAAAACTTGGTCTTTACTGAGTAATATTTGTACCAGGAACAGCTATCATTCCAAGTCCTCACAATAGCTATATAAGAAAGTAATTGCTCTTATTTTTATGGTTTAGAAACAAACAAACAAACAAAATACACTAAGGCTTATAAAATTAAATAATCTGCCTGTTTCTCCAGAACATATGCTGGAATTGAGATTTGCACCATATTCAGTAAGTATAAGCAAACATTTCTGTTGCTTATTTAAATATTTGCTTTCTAATTTTAGGTGAACATACTTGTCTTAGAAGCTGACCCTGAGATAAGGATTTGAGGGCTATAATATCTGGACAGTGTGGTGCAGTATCACCCTAGGACCTCGAAAGCAGGGCTTTTACCACAGGGTGCTGTCTCAGGATCCCCTGTGCTTTTGGACTGCTTTTCTCAGATTTTGTAAGTTACCTTCTGTTGGCTGAGACTGGCTGGGGCCAGCAATAGTATCTGGGCAGAGCTCCCTATGCCCACTGCTCAGTGGCCAAAAATGTCTTCCTTGAACTTTTAAGTCTTGTTGACTCTGGCAGTGCCATTGCCATGGTACGTGCTGAATTCCCACTGTGAATCTTATGGCTCATGGTCCCTGTTTTTTTCCTTTTTGGGAGCTTTGCAATCACTGACTCCCTGTGTGGGGTTGACCAGATGTACTGAGGTGCTCAGACACCTCGACGTGGTTGTTCCAGGGTTCTGGTTCCAGGAATACAATGCAATGACCAGACTGATCCTGCTGGACAGTATGATATTTATTTCTCATTAATAGCATGAGAATGAATGGCCAGAATGGTACTGGAACACTGGCTTTGAGTGACTCTTGCACTAAAACATAAATCACATTCAGGGCCAAATTTTGTGCTTCAGCTCTGTTTGGGCTCATGTGTCCGTTGTTACCTGTGGGTGCCCTGAACTTAATGTCACCTCTTCCTACAGCATTTGAAGTCAGTAGGAATGGGGACAAGTATTGTTTATCCTGTGAACACCCCTAACATGGCTACCTGGTGCAGTCACATCCACCCCTTCTGCAAGTCTCTTGCCTTGTGTCAGATAGTCCTTCAGGATTGGGGCATTTACCTCCTTTCGGGGATTTAAAGACATTTCAACCCAATGAGCGTTTTCAGTCAGTCTCTTCTCTTGACTCTGACCAATGTGGTGATGGCATGCTCTTCCTGGCCAATCTTAAACTATGCAGAACTAGGGATAGATGTTTTGTGAATAACTAAGACAACTCTTGTTACATTCATGGGCTCCTTGCCTATACTCTCCTATAATGGCAGTGTGTAGATGGCAGGTGGCTAGGTAAATACAAGCTCTAGGAGAACAGAGACTTCTTTTTCCAGCTGAATTCAGTCTTGTTTCTCTAATGCCTAGAAAAGTGCCTGGCATGTAGTAGTAGTTTATTAAATGTTTGCTGAATAAACAAGTTAATGAGTGTTACTCAACTCGTCTTCAGTACGCGTTCATTCAGCTTCATGAAATATTTTCTTTTGTTCCATTCTTCATTTTTTAATCTAGATATTCTCCTTGAGTGGGCTCATCTATTTGCATGTATACAACTATTACACTTAACGTCTGTAAGATAACTCCGAAATGTGTTTTCCAACACAAAACTTTTTCTAATCCATAGGCAGTATATAGGCAGTATATAGTAGATATCTCCACCCAGATATCCCAGAATACCTCATCCTAGTACATCCAAAAGTTAACTCATTATCTTCCTATCCATAACTTCCAATTTTCCTATATTCCATTTCACAAATATCTACTCATCAAAGCTTTTTGCTTATAAATAAAGAAGCAACAATGTAGCATATTTCACTAATAAACTACAAGTACGATAAAGAAATATAAAGACCCTCATGATGAAAATATTCTTCTGAATACTGTGAGGAAAGAAGTGGACTTGTCAGGTAGATCCTTTTCCTTTTACACTCTGCCTCGAAATTTGAGCTGAGAACACAAAAAAGATAAGAAAAGGTAAAATTTAAAGTGAAATGTCCAGTAGGAGGAAAACCAATTAATTCAGGGCTACTTAGCACACATTTCATTGTGTAATATAATTTGCTCTTTTCTCCTTTCATCTGAGGATTATATTTTTACAGTCCAGGAATAATTTAAAATATAAAATTGAACTTGATTTAATTCAATTAAACAAATAGTTATCTTCCAGGTACTTTCGTACTGCATGTGAATAATATAGTAATCAAGACAGACATGTCTCTTATACTCATTGAAAAAGCAAGTATTAGAGATGATTTAGCATTGCTATTTTTGTGAGTTCAAACAGTGTAATCAAGATCCTTCCTTCTCCCTCTTTTATCCATGCTTTCCTTTTTATGACTAAGCACGACCACTCAATATGGCATGGGAAGAAAGTGCTCTGACTGGCCAGGCTCAGACAATTTGCTCATGCCTGTAACCTGGTGTTGGCATCAATTCTACACAAATCACATGGACTGAGCATAAGCAATGGATAATTAAAAAAAAAAAAAAAGCAGAGCATCTGTTAGCTGGAGTAATAACTCTGTTTTGGTAAAAGCATAATATATTAGTTATGTTCTACCATTTCTATGGATGCCCAAAACCTTTCTTCCTATACACGCCATTTAAAATATGTTCTCTCTTCACATAATGCAACTATCTCTATACAATTGAACACTCACTCATTTTGTTCCTGGAGGAAGACAATACATGATCTTGCCCAGGTCCACATCCAGGATGATTAGCATTCCTTTCATTGAGGTCCAGATGGAGCTCATCACAGTCCAGTAATCTGTGCAGAGATGATAAATTTTACAAACTCTCACACATTCAAAGCATAGTGGTGCAGAAGAACAGCAATAAAAGTTGTCATTTGAAGTAGAGTACAGGAAGAAAGAACCACGGCCATCTTTCTGGGCAAGGATAGCAGAGATTCCCTTCCTGGAAGAAGAGAGAGTTCTGAATCAGCCAGTTCAGTTTGGCTAAGACTCTGTTCTCTGTAGGAGTTCTTTGATCTACTATTTACATGCACAAAAAGGATTTGGGAGATTTTCCTTCAGGACCTGCATCATTTTATTAAATCCTTCCAATTTATTTGGGAGACTAGAGACTTCCAATGATGATGAATCAAGCCTGTGACAGATTTGGCTTTTGACTTGCAATCTTAAGTTCTCAATTATTGTTAGGTTGAATCTAAGGACTAGTGGTTTGAATAATGGGAATTCCCTTTCCATCACAAGTCTATGATGGCAAGGATTTTTGTTTGTTTTATTCACTGTTGTAGCACTAGAATCAGTAATACTGCAGGAGTTCAATAAACATGTGTTAAATGAATGAATTAATTCTCCCTTTGTCTTGTTCTCCCCCAAGTTCTATTATTTTTGCCCACTACTTAACTATTGCATGTGCTTGTTTCTCCCCATCTCCCTCTGCTGCTACCCTACCCCAATTCACTGTCACCTACTATCAAAAATACTGGGTCTGTCTACTAAATAGTCCCTTTTCTTCAACCCTTGTTTCACTCTATTCCATTTTACACTCAACTGCAAAGTTGTATTTTTAAAACGTGGATCAGATCATGTTATTTCTGTCTTTAAGGGTTTCTCCATCACTTTGAAGATAAAGTTTAACATCCACACTGTGGCCTATAGTCTGGTTCCTCTTTTCCTGTCTTTACTTCCCCTTCCCTCTTAATTCCACTGACCTATCTTTTTCCATTGTTTTCTGGATTTCTTCCAGTTGACTAAATGGTATAAAATATTTCAAGTTTGTTCCTTTCATATACTATTCATTCTGTCTAAAACATCTCTCTTGACCTACTTCCTTTGCTCTGTCCTTTATCTGAAATATTTCTGATTGTTCTACACATCAGGCAGGATTTGGACAAATGTCAAGTTAAATTCCCTTGGTAATGAACCCTTAAAACCGATGTAATAACAAGCATCCCTCTTATAATTACTCGGTGCCTGTCTGTATAATGGACATCTGTTGTGTTAGCTTTCACGGCAGCACTTCCAGTACCTACCGAATCCTCCTTTCTCATTGGGAATGATTCATTCTGACATTTTCATTGATGGGTGGTTCATGCCAAGTGTCCTACATGCTGTTACAGGAGAGGGTGTATGATTCAAATCCGACCTCAGAATAATTCTTTTCCTCTACTTCATAGCTAAATGGGGGAGACATCAGGGAATCAATAAAACTAATTTGACCCTTTCTCGCTATGCTGCTTCCTAAGATTATTTTATAAAAAGAGACAATTATTATTTTTTTTCCAGAGGATTTTGGGGCAGGAACCTGGGAGGACAAGCATTTCTTGGGCTCCCAAAAATGAATAGTGTGCTCCTAACATAAATTCAAATCTTCAAAATTTTAAGAAAGAAATACCACTTTAATTTTTTAATTAACTCCTCTTTTTTAGCTTCTACTTGGTAAGAATTTAGAAAACAGTTAGGATCCAGCTTTTTTGGATCATCCTCTTGCATTTAAATTCCTAGTGTGTAAAGTAGTGTTGAACAAATAATAATCACTTAGTATATATTTTTAAATTAAAAAAGGAGAACAAGTTAAAGAACAGCTCAAGATTTTTTCCTTTTAATAGTTTCTTATTGTCATAGCAAGAAAACTATTTCAGAAATTATTTTTCCACTCAGACCTCATGAGTATATTTTAGTTAAGATCATAGTTTCACCATAGGGAAAGATTAAGGTTTTTTGAGATATGAAAAGTATCCATTTGTAGTCTTTTAATCACTATCTTTATTTTCCAGGATAGAAGATATTAATGATAGATTTTGTAAAATGAATTTGAGGAGCTAAATGGTTTTAGAATCATCATTAATTTCATAGATTCTAATTTATAGAGTAAGCCTGTAATATCCCATTTTCCATATTCTGTTATAAAAGTCAATTCACTTAATCAGTCTTGCTACTGTTTAAAAATTTAGTTCTATTGTAGATATCTTCATTATTTATTTAAATATTAGGTTACATAGTATCTTTTGAATGTATAGTACACAGGTCAAAAAGATAGTAATGTGCCTGGAAATTTATTTCTAAAATTTCCTTTCATATACTCAAGAAAATATCCATACAGAAAAAATTCCTAAAATTCTATAGCAGCTCTACAAAATACAAACAGCAAATGTTTATCAGAATCAAAGATATTTTTAAACCAACTAAATCATTAATATGTGTATATTTTTAAAAAATCATAGATGTTTTTCATATGCTCCATTTCTTAAAAAAAATAAAGAAAATTCACACATATAATTTTATTCACTAGTAAACTTGAAATACTGTCAGATGTTGATACTTAACTTTGCCCAAGGAACAGGGACACATATCCTCAACAACTGTTCTTGGTCTTTTCTTCTCGATCCATAAAAACTATCATAATTTAGAGTTCCCCAGTCCCATATAAAAACTGAAGAAAATTCCTCATCATGCTATTTCAGGAAAGTTGTAAGCATCCTAAATTATCTTCATCTTTGGAAATAAAAGAAACAGGAAATTATTCCAGCAGAATAAATTAGTTTAATAAATTATATAATATCTCATATATGACAGATAGCATCTGTTCATACTCTATACCATCGCTAAACTTTTGGCCTCATCTGGAATTCTGGCACCTACATTTCCAAGATTTCCTTGTGAGACATTTGGAATTTACTCATTGCAAGATACAAGGGTGATATTTGGAAGGTAGAAAAGAAGAGGTATTATCCTTCTACAGCGGTAGCTGATGGAACCAAGGGAAGACCTCAGAAGTGAGGTGGATGGCAGTTTATACTTGTGATCCTGTGACTCTGCTTTGGTGCTCATGCAGCTGAAATTTTGATATTCTGAATTTGGACTTGATACAATTTTGAGCTTCTTAGGCTTCCTGATTTTATTAAGGCTAAGCATGGTGAAGGATGTCTCACCCTGAATTGTTTACTGTAATTCATTGCACAAGAAAGAAAGTAATTGGTAAGTAAAACTAATCACCCACTTGTTAGTTTACCTCACTCAAAAATAAGAACCTGCTACATGCTTAAGATATAAACTGCCCTAATGTTGTAAACAAGTAAAACATAATTTGTAAATAAGAGATATCTTTAACAACAAACATATCCTTATATACTATGGGTCTAAATTCATTGATAAAAATGAAGTGACCTTGAACCAATAGAATGTAAGATGTGTCTGTAATACCCAGGGTCGTAAGTGTCATAGAAAGTCCTCTACGCCATTGAGCTGCTGAAAACCACACATTGGTCTCAGTGCCAGTATGCTGAGAATTTTCACAGACTAGAGAGAAGACATTGGAGAAAAAGGACGTCTCCTTTAACAGATTAGGTTAAGGATATTGGTGAACAGAGGCTGAAATATACACATACTATATTATAAAAATATAGATAGAAATTATAGAATGGTAATGAAATTGTCAATGCAGTAAGATCATATAAAACAATCCTGACCTAAAAAAAATTCCAAAATAGTATCGTCTGTGTGTTGGGAAACTGGAGTTAATTTCGTACTCTTTCTAATATTCTATACTATCCAAAAAAGAAAAGCTCATGAATTTTTTTTTATTTCAATTTAAATGATAATACATTTGTATATATGCAATGTCTATTTTATGCTTAATTACATAACACTTTCACAATTTACTTACATTTAATAAATATGAATTTAATGCAGTTCTGAGACTCCATGAGGATAGGTATCTTAGGCTACATTGGAAAACATGCTACAGTCAATCTTTGAATGATTAGGAAGAAGGTTTGAAGTTGCTTTATTCTGCCTGATGATACAGGGTTAGGTTTGTGTTAAGAAAAATTGAGTAGCCAAGGAAAGGATTAAATGAATTTTAAACATTGAGAAATATGACATGGAGAATTTATAGTAAAAACATATTGATGAAGGTTGAAGTATGTTAATATGATACTACATATTAAATGCATATATTGAAATAAAGCTAATGAGAAAATACAGTAATATCTGCTTCATGGAGTAATTTCAAATGTCAATTCATTAAGTTTTTGATGCCTCTATTATTTACATAAAAAGGAATTACTTTAATAAGAATTATGAGGATTAGTCTTTAAGTAGATTAAATTTTTACAAAATCTTTAAAATTATTTTTATCAATTTCATAGTGAAAAACTAAATTTGGTTACAATTTTGCCTATGAATACCCATGATCAAGACATGTGAGCTACTTTAAATTTAGAGATTGAGGTTTTTAAACAAGAAATGAATTAGAAAGCATTAAACTTTGTAATTTAGAAGGCTATTCTTTATTATTAATATCCCTCGCTCCTATTTGATTTCCATTTGATTATGAGAAACCTTTAAACATCTAGTAATCCTGAAATCAGGTCCCTTGTAGTCTGGAATGAACTTTTTAGGCTGATTCAAAGAACGTGCAGTCCCTACTGAGTAAAGCATAGTGTATTGCTAGTTTGCTATAGCTGCCATAACAAAATACCGCAGACTGAGTGGTTTAAAACAGAAATCTATTTTTCAACAGTTTTGGCAGCTGGAAGTCCAAAATCAAGGTGGGTCTTGTTTCTTCTGATTGGCTTGTGGAGCGCTTCCCTCTCCTGCTGTCCTCACATGGTCTGTCCTTTGTGCCAGAGCCTATCTAGTGTCTCTTCATGTGTCCTAATATCTATAAGACTTTGGTCAGAATGGATTAGGGAACATCAGTGGCTTCATTTTAGCTTTATATATCTTAAAAGGCCCCACCTCCAAATACAGTCACAGTCTGAGGTACTTTGGGGTTAAAGCTGCAACATATAAATTTGGAGGGGGAGACAATTCAACCTATAACAGATAGGAAGCCCTTGTGGTCAGATTAGTCCATCTACATTCAATTCTGAGCCTTGTATTTTTACTAAGGTATCAATAAAAACTGGAGAAAAAAATAAAAGAACCCTATGTGTCTATGTTTGAATTTGTGCCAAAAGAATTAGCCTTGACATAGAAATAGAGTTTATTATATATGTTTTATACAAGTGTGGTTCTTATTTTACCATCAATATTAATAAAAATTAACAATGAAAGGCTCATTGAAATGAACTTTCAGACTCTCAGTTCTCCTAACCCTTAATCATTTACAAAAATATGACATTATTTTTTATAAGTCAAAGTTATTAATTTCTAGAGCTCCATATTTTTGTTTTTTTTTTGTGGTTCTAAGACTCCTATCTTTGTTTTTATTTAATTACTATAATGCAAAGCTATTTCTATTTTAATTAGCAATACATTCTGCTATTGATGATGTTGCTCTTATTGATGCTGTTTTTACGTCTGCATAATCATGGGAATAATAAAACTATTCTCCATTCTGTTCTCTGCTTCTTTCTGTCAAAGGATGGGGCTAACATTGATCCAGTTTAGGGGAAAAACCCTATGCTTGATGAAAAACACTAGCTTTGAAGTGGGTAAATTAGTAAGCTGCCCTCAGCAGTTAAAAGGATAAAAATAAAATTCTCTGTTGTCATTAGTATTTATTTATTGATATTATTTCCATTGCTACTATGCGGTGGCTCAAAAAGTAAGGTGTACTAGCCAATAGAAAATTGCTCTCTCTTTCTTCTCTCATTTAATATATAACATGTGATATTGTATGCTATTAATACTATGTACTATAATACATATTTAATATTTTGGCTACTTTTTCTGTAATCATGACCCCCCAGGGATCTTGTGATAATAAATTGAAGACTAAAAACAGACAAGCTGAAATAAATTTAGAAGAATTTCTTGGCTTGATAGGGGTTACAAACATGGTAGCATAATCTACACCCAGGGTATTGAATATAGGGTACTTTTGGACAGAAATATGTATAGTTTTTGCTGGGGGTTTTAGTAGAATAATTCTTTTCAATTTCTCTGGTTTGCATAAGAAAGGGTTTCCTTTGGTCTTTTGCCCCCACCTCTCTTACTCCTCCAGTTTGAGGTGGAGTGAGTTAATTCATTCATAAATGCTAGCCATTGGTTTGTATTTCTCAAGTGTTTGGAGAAAATTATATGGAAGAAATCCCTACTTATGTCCATTCCCATTTATCATTTGATTCAGTGTGAGTTGGAGATCTCGGTAGATGTATCTTCTCTGCAGAGTTCAACGCTTCTTCTAAAGAGCTGATCAAGGTCTGGACCTGTGGGCTGGAACAGGTGCCTCTCACACTGAGGTGTGGTCCACAACAGCTCTATCAGGAATGAAACTGGCATTTCTTTCTCCTTCAATTGATGCCCTTTTCTTTTTTTATGGCTTCAGGAATTAAGAGGGATGCTACGTATTGAATCCTTCAAATCTCAAGTCTTTTAAAACTTCATTCCCATTGGAAACATTTTTATTAGTATTTTTTCATCAATATAATATAGCTCAAACTATATACATGAAAAGTACTGAATATGTTGGCTTTTGGGAAGGGATTATTTGAAGAAAGATTGGAAGCAGCAGCAATTAGTCACATACAACATGGGAGTGTAATTCATAAATTCTGGAGTTTCCAACCCATTAACTTAATACTTTATTTTTGATATCTGATGATTTACAGACTGCCAAACATCACTGGAGAAATTTGTGATGGAGAAAAGGGTGTTTGCAAAATCTTGACAAAAATGCATGGTTTAGGCTGCCATGCTCTGCATTAAATAATTATAGAAATAATCCTAATGCATAAATTTTACATAGTATATAAAAGACAAAAAGTCCAAGTAAACATTCCATGAGAAAAGAATACAAAATTATCATCCAATTCATTTACCTTTAGATAAGGAAAGGCATGCTATTGGTGAGCCTGAAACACAATTTAATATAGAGACTATAGTGGCCAAGGCAGGATGAATGTTAATCTTTTAATCTGGATAAGTATAATCACCTACTTCTACTTGAGCACACCTTTTTTTAAAGCCTACTTTCATAGTGTCAATTTCCTATACTTAATCATAAATTGCATTCTATCTTGAATATCCTGTGCTACATGAACATCTGGGCTACATACCACAATATTAATTGAAGCAGTATAAAAATGAGACAAAAATAACATGTAAACATAAATGAGAGTTCAAAACTTTTTCAAGTAGATATATTATTTTTCTGTCTTAAATGATACCTATTCAGCATACTTCGTTATTCATTACAGGTTATATTTTTGAGATCTGGTACTTATTACAGCTGAAGATCATGTGAAAAGTATTTTAATATTAATTTGCAATATATGTTTATTTCTTATACTTTGACATGCGATGACATTGAAGTGGTTATATCTTTTTTAAAAATTTAAGAAAAATGAGTTTTCATTTGGCTGTCAATATAATACATATTTCAGCAACACAGTAGGAGATTCTTTCTCTGTGAATTATCCCTAGAGATTAAAAATAAAAATACGGTGGTGTAGAAAAGCTGCCAAAGCACATTATATGACTGTTGCTGGCTCCTACTCTATTTTTTTCCCCTATCCAAATGAAGCATCTTTCTGCCAAAAACATACAGGTGTGGAAGCAGATCTTTCAGTCTGTGAACTCTTGGGTTTACATCTGAAGGATGTATCTTATTTTAGAATATGTATTGATGGTTTATAAAAAAAATAGAAGTAGGATGTTCTTATGAAAATGAATAAAAAGGGTAGCAGATGTCACCCTTTTTGCATTATAGAAAATGTCAGTGGAATATATCTGGAAAAAGCTACTCAGTTGTGCTCCAATATTTGTGATGCAATATTGGGTGCAGTGATCCAGATACACATGTTGAATGTTGAGAAATAGATCTTAAATACAATCTGTAAAACCTGCACAATATTATACTAGTTCATAGTGATGTTTGGGAAAAAAATCAGTGTTTACAAGTGACTTGTGTTTTATGTTTTACCAAGTATAGTTAATGTGATGTTATGGTATTTTTGATGAATAGCCTAAAAACATTTTATTCCAGTGGAAAGAAGGTATGATTACAATAGATCCTTGCAGAGGGAATGAGAAAATATTCCTACCAGAATCTCAAGATCATGTTGGGCTTAGCTAGAAATGTGTTCTTATTGTTGGAAAAAGATAGCAATTAAATTGTTCAATAGCAAATATTCAGATTCATTAAATTTTATTATACTTGATTTTCAATGAATTGCTTTGTATACAGCATGTCTATTCATATGTTAAATTCAGTATTCTAGTTTTGCATGAGGACTGTGGGCCAACTATTATGGGAAGCAACATGTGAGATTCAAAAAGGTCCACGGTATGAAATGGTCTTTTTTAGTCTTTAGTTTAAAAATATTATACTGGTTCAAAATAAAGAGAAAAATTTGATTTTTATTTCTCTACTGTTTGCTGAACTGATGTCATGTTTCTTATCTGAAGAATAAGGTAAGTGAAGTCCCAACATTTTTTGTTCCCAATTTATGTTTTCCTCTTAGTCCTCTACCCATCGTTACTTGAGCATACAGAATTCTTTTCATCTCCTTCACATTTTTAATAGCATAGAGGTTAGGTCAGGTACACATTTATTAACAGTACAAAGAAATAGAAGATTAGTGCATTACATATTACAACAGAGGAACTATAAGAGCAGATATGAGCAAAAAAATCACTCTTGACTGAGTTGATCAGAAAAAAACTTAGTAGAAGTAATATTTCAATTGATGCTTAACGGAAGATTTTATGTTGACCAAGACGTCAGTAAAATAGTATTTCAGACAGAGGAAAGAGGATAAGTAAATAGGGAAAAGTGAAAACCATGTTACATGTTCAAGTAAATGTCTGGGTTTTTTTTTTTAGGGGGTAGAGTGGGAGATTACATTGAAAATGCAAAATCAAGATACTGGAAGCGGTGAGTCAGATGCCAAGATAAGTAGGTTGTCCCAGCAAATGACAGGGAGGAAAAAATTTATAACTGTATTTTCTTGTAAATGGAGATCTCTCAGTAAACTAAAGCTATATTTGTAAAATTTGTCAAGAGTATTTGTAAAGATAGTCATGTTTGTACAGTATTTGTGGCAACAGTCCATCTAAAAGCCAATAAATATGTTATTAGAGCTACATTTTAACAATAGTTGTCCAACTAACCTATTATTGTCTTTTATTAAAGTAGAATGCAAAATAGTCCATTGCAAGTGTAAACACAATAAAAAATGTTTTCCTTAAATATGAATATATTAAATTAGATAAACATTTAAAAATGGCACCATCATAAGAGGAATTGTGTGATGAAGAAGAACAGAATTGAAAGATAGAAAAATAAGTTCTTGTCAAATTTCTGCTATTATAGAACTAATTTATCTTAATTATTTTTAATTATGTCATCTGTAAAATGTTGATTCAGTGTTTTTGACTATACATATTTAAGTAATTCGAGATACTTTCAGATACAAAATACATTTTTTTCCACAGTGAAAATCAACATTGAAGTATAATGCTGCCCAAAATTTTATTATTTAGCTATATAAATATATATATCAATGATATTTTTAATTTCATTAAAATGAAGCCACATTAGAAAGTTTTCATCATATCTGACTATCTTAAAGACATGGGATTTCACAATTCATTATATTTCTTTTCAATAAAATTATGTTCAAACTAGCAAGCACTGATAGTTTATAAACCTCCAGTAGAACCTCCTATACATTTTCTTGGATACTTTATTGAGATGTTATTTTGAGTGATAACATTTATTAAGATAATTTATTGATGTAACATTATTCTTATTCCTGAATATGTAATATATTTTTCTTACCTATATGAAGAAGCTATTCTCATCTGGCTCTCTAACCTACAGAGTTGTGTGTGTGTTTTTTTTAATGGCGTGGTATTGTGGTACTGAAATGGAGAAAGCATGAAGTACTGGGTAAAAGCTACTTAAACAGGTGTCTGTTTGGGGAATTGCGTCAATCAGGGTCCCAAATGGAAAAAGATGACTAGTTAGGATAATTTAAGAATGGTTTATTACCAGGATTTATTGTAAACATGTGGTGGAATGCAGAGAGATCTCAAGGGACAGTGACAAAAACAGGTCCACATTAGTGGGTCTCAAATTCTCAGCCCTGTTGTTTTTACTTTCAACATGTACAATTTTCTTGCCCTTCATATTTCAAACTAAATGCAAAAACACTCTGCCTTACACAGAGTCTGCATTGATTCTGCCTTCAATAAAAGGATATTTGAATTGAACCAGATTAATAAGACATATAAATCAAGAAGGCTTGATTAAAAACTAACTCATTTGAAACTTTGGTTAACATATGTAAGATATTTTCAATAGCTAAAATGATTAAAAACTATTATTGCTTTATCCTGGTAAGACAGAGAGCAAAATATTGCCTTAGAGAATGTCTAAAGTGTGTTTGCACATTTAGCAGTTGAAAGAACTATTACCATATATAATAAATTATTGATATTTTCATATATATATGTATCAGGACTATATATGTATACATATCCGTCTTTTGGGGGACAGTAAAATTCCAGACATAATATCCCAGGATTACTCATAATTATGCTCCTGCATAGGAAGACTATTACTTACAAATGCAGTGCATAGAGTTCTGGGTCTAGAGCTCTGTAAAAAAATTTGACTAATTGTCTAGTGACAAGAAGAAAAATTTATCCATTATTAAAATTTTATATTATCTATCTTGCTATAATACTTCTTTTTGTTTTCAAATGGAATGTCTTCCAAATTTACCTTAGCTCCCATCAGTCTTTTACTGCTCTTTGTCTATTTGGTAGAGTAGATATCTCACTGCCCTAGTTATTTGGTGTTCAAAGTCATTTAATATCTTTCCAACTATTTAATCTATTTCAGTGACTCATCAGCTTCCAACCAAGTCAATTTGACTCTATCTTGAGAAATACAACTGGCATACCATTGATATTTACATCAATTAATGTTTAGCAATTATAATCTATTAACTTTCACTTAATTAACATTGGATAAATACATGCCTTAAATTTACACTTATTTTCTCATATGAAACTGAATTATTTTTATTTTTAAGTGGATTTTTGTGAAACCTGATAATTTGATGCATATTAATGCTACATTAAAGCATGAGATGTAATGGGAAATTAAATATGGTATTAGATAAATTCTTTCAATTTGAAGAAATTTGGCATAATGTTATTTATGTATCTTTTATAAATGCCTTTGTCAGTTTTCTAGGGTAGTTCATATATCTCAGGCATTGAAAGGAAACTGAATAGTACTCTAGTTCAACTCTGGTGAAAAAAGTTTTCAAGTATAGCCAAGCATATGCACTTTATCAATAAAACAATCATTTGATTCCTAATTCCTTTGATACTTTATTTAAATTATGTTTAGGAAGTGCTCTTTGGCAGTGGAGTCAGTGTTAGGATACAAAGCAGAATAGGGTATGCAAAAAGAAAAATATCAAAAATGAAAGAGTATATGTTTTTCTCATTATTTTCAATTTCTTCTTCCCAATTAAGATTTCCTTTTTTATGAAGTCTTCTCATTTATACAACTCTTCTTCTTTCCAGTTCATGTTGCTGAATGTCCTTGTGTTTTCTAGTTCCTCTCAATTTTTAAATCCTTTTCTTAGGAAATGATCTCATATCAGCCATTAATTCTCTTACAAAAGGCTTTTTCCCAATTAGAAGATTTACAGGCACAGGAAAAGATTGTTGGAGAAGCAGCAAGATCTTCCCACAGTCTTCAAAATCACAGTGTGTGGATAGGTGCTTGCTGCATTAATGAGGAAAAAGTGGTTTTGCTCTTGATATGTGAAAAGCTCTAAGGAAAAGATCAGCATACACACAGCAATTATCTCCACTTCCCCAGATGTGTGCATAGGAGTGGAGGCTTTTGAAAGAGGCAATTTCAATATCAGATATTGAGGTATTACTTCTGACCACAGCAAGTGCAATGAAAATGTAACACTTTAAAAAAGAGTGTTGACACATTTATTACCTATATGAGAAATGATTGATCATTTGGGTTGTTGAAGAAGGGTACTTGGGAAGGAGAGCAAGTGTGAAATATTAAAGTACTTGGAAACTATAGCAGGTTAAGATAGAAATCAATATTTATTCCACGGCAGCAGGTGGTTGACAGAGGGTGATCAGACAGAAGTGCAAACTAAAGAATCAAAATGTGTGAAATGAGTAACTGACTGACAAGAGGATTGGAGGACCACAGTAGCAAGAGATAGGAAGCCAAAGACAGTCAAGGTGAGGGAATGATGCAAAGAGGAGTCAATACTCACAAGGCTGAGAAAATGTTCTGCTATTTCAGCTCACTTTTACCCAATTCCGCAATCACAAGAGTGTTAGACTCCTTCCCACCATCGCCAGTATTCTAACTGATCTAAAACCAAAAATGCTTAAGATAATTATGGCCTACATGAATATCATTGTAAGAGCAGCATCTTGCAGGACTGATAAAACTGATTATATGGCAAGGTCTGAAAGTCATTTGTGGGTGTTTCAGTGGATGGGGTGGAAGCCATAATAAGTTCTGGACTCCTCAATGAAGGAGGTCATCTAATATATTCTGCTACTGAAATATTCCTCATTGGATTATTATGATTGTGCATTTATAATCACAATTGAACATTACTAAGGGTGGGAGTTACAGCCTTTCAGACATCTGAGTAAAAGAACTGAGTAAGAGTAAATTCTATATTCAGATAATAGTGAGAAAAGTATACTATGCCTAGATGAATGCTTTACACATATTTGACCTTTGATAGATAATTCAATGAATTCTTTTGAATTGTATTGGAGACAGAATAAAGTGCATATACACACAGAAGTTCCCAAAAAGGGAGTTTTTAAAATAATCCTGCACCTTTCTCACTAGAAATATAGAATTTAGGCTTCCATGAAAAATCTAGAGATGATAGGGTAAAATGTTTCTCTATTCCTCCTTACCATTCTACCATTCCCCTCTTAGATTTAATAGGAGAAACAGAGGCCATGGAAGGTAAATGATACTTTAAATGTCTTATAGCTATTTAGAGTCAGAGACTTGGTCTATTCCTTCCATGCTATTTTCATTTTCCATTTTTATCATACTACCTCAGTCAGTATGTTAGGAAAAATGGTTGAATTTGGTGTTATTTATACCATATTTTCCCAAATGGTCTGAAAATTGATGAAATGATAGTTTTTTTTTCTCCTTTTAAAAACAAAATCATATGTATTTGAGTTGTTTTGAGACATGTTCTTTAATGTAAGAGATAATAGTATTAATTATGTTTTTAAAAGGCACTGTCAGAGTTTGCATAACAGGTAACATTTCTAAATCTATTTGGAAGTGTTTGGTGACACACATGGTTTAAGTTTGTGGCATTGTAACTCAAAGTTACCTTTTTCTTGGGCTGAAGAGGGTAAGACAGGAGAGAGGAATTGTAAGAGGTAAGTTTAATGATGTTTCACAAGAGATGCCATAATGCTATGCAAAGGCTAAATCCATTTCCAGAATACACGCCAATTAAGAAGTGACTCTTTTTGCCAAAGGGGTTATGAACCCTTTTCCAGAGCCACAGTTCATAGAAAAGGGCGGTGACACAGAGAATATGACTTCAGTAGATACATAACACAGAAAGTGCTGCAGTGACAATGACAGAGACTATTTTTGTTTGTTGTTTGTGTTTTAGTACAATGCAATGGGTCTTTGAGTCAGCAAGTAAAGATCAGGAACAATCTGTGGGCAATAATAAAGGCCATGAAACAAGTAATGTCCTGGATTCTGGTTGGATGGAAACATAATGGGGCACATGGAAGTGGAAACCGGCTGGAACAGGGCTGTTACCATAATCACTAGATGAACCTGTTTCTAAAATCCCCAGTGAGATTTAAGATGTTGTCATTTTGTCAGTTAATTATTTTTAATGTGTTATGTTGGTTTAGATGCTTTAGAATATATTTAATAATTCTAAAACCTCTTGAGGCATTTCAGGTAATCAAACTTTTTTTTTCTTATTGACAAGGGTTACAGTTAATCTCAGTTTCTTAATAAAAGGAAACTGGAAGCAAATTAAGGTTCACTAAAAATTATTTCTTACTTGTGGTGTTTATCTCTGTGGCATATGTCTGTATGAAGCCCATGGGGGTGTGGCCTTGTCTTTCATTCTGCCTAGTGTAAGACTTGGCCTCTGAGATACTTTTGACATAATGAATTAATGAATGATGAATGAATTTCTTGGGCCAGGGAGAGTTTTTCTTAATTAAATCTTTAGTTAGGAAACTTCTTAAATGTATTGTTAAAAACAGACAATTTATCTACTGAACTCTATTGCTAGATTTAGCAAAAACAATACACGGTTTCCAATTAAATATAAATTTCAGATAAAAAGTATACTTTTAGTATAAATATGTCCCAAATATTGCATAGGGCATACTTATACTAAAGAATGTTGTTTATCTAAAATTCCAATTTAACTGGATATCTTGTATTTTATCTGGCAATCATAAGCCTGCCTGATACTAGATTAAGAGTTTTATGTGTAATATTAAAATCAGATAAGTAGAATCCTTTATGGAATGCTGCCTTTAAAAACTCCCGAGTCTGAGTTTGTTATATATGTTAGTCCATCATTCAAACATCGAGATACTTCTATACACACTTCTATTCTAGACTTAGGAAGTTCTTTTACATTATTACAGATACTTACTTTTCCCACCCATTTATTTTCTGCTGCTTAATATGCTATTAATTCTCATTTCATTTTGTAAGAGACTCATTCTTTGTTGGAACAAAAAAGGATCCAAGGGATTACAATATTCAATATGTTTATTTTTGAAATGAATATATTCAGTTGCAAAGAATTAGAGACACTAAGTTACAGGTGTAGTTAGAGAAAAAGGAATTTTTATACCAGATCAAAGGACTATCCAATTCACTAATAAGCCCCCTCCTCCAAAATAGAAAAAAAGAAAGAAAAATAAAAGAAAGCAACTAAACTGGGAATAAGGGTTTAATTAGTCCAATAAGATGCTTATCAAATATATGGAGAAAATAAAAAGACCAGAAATTTATTGGGCTTATATTATGTTCTAGAATATGTTTTTCCTCATTTAAACTTTTCAGAAATTCTTTGAAGTAATTATTATCCCTATTTTATAAGTTTCTCAAGAGGTTGACAAAGTATCATTTGGGGTGTTTGATAAATTATCCCCAAAATACATCATGAAATTGGGTCTGTCTCTACTTCAAAATTGTCCTTTTTTCTCAGAATTTGGCATTGTAACTCACCATCAGCTATGACAGTATCAAGTTGTCTGAAGGCATATTCAGGCCTCAGATTACAGGTATTTGTCTAAATAGTTTTAGATGAAGAAAATACATATAATTTGGCAGAGAAAACACCAGGAGGAATTGTTGCCCAGAGTAGACCTCATGTACTAAGGACAGAAGAACAAAGACTTTTCCAAGTGTCTATATGTTGCCAGTGACACTATTCATTTTTGAACCAGCTTCCTACAACTTTACAACTTAATTACCTTTTCATGAGTCCAAAGGATTGTTCTGTATGTTACTGCTTCTAACTCACTATTTGTTCTTTCCAGTGATGTTCTTTGGCTATATAAAGAATAAATCAGATTCTGTCATTTTACAGTTTAAAATCTTTTAAGATTTTACAAGTTTTAGTGAGAAAGTGGCTTCTTGAGAGTCATGCCTAACCACTCTCCCAGGCCAGACTTGAAGCCTCCACAATTACTTTCAACCCTACTGACATTTTTGACAATTGCGGTGCTTGTCAAATTAGTCTGCAACCCATCCTAAGATCCTTCAGGGGAGAAACTTTGTTGTATTTTATCACTGTGTTTTTAGCATCTTGCATATCCTAGTGGACAGTTAGTGCTCAGGTTAATCTGTTGAATCAATATTACAAGTGTGGCGGTTAAATAAATGTTCATGCATAAATGGAAATATACCTTTCTTAATTTTTTTAATTTATTCATTTTTATTTTTGTTTTCTGTGTTTTTCAACTAATGAAAAATAGTGCTATTTAGACTCTGTTTTTAATTCCAGGCTAGGATTTAGTATTTTTTCCTATTCTTTTTACTAAAGTGGCTTTATTCTTGATATATATTCTCTAATTTTCCTCTTGGAGTTGTTATACATATCTAAGTAGAAAAGAACTATTAATTAGGTATCATAGGGATTAAAGCCTCATGTAAAAGTCATTTTACATTTCCTAGTGATCTCTTGACTAGTTATTTTAATCCCCAGCAAAATCATCTTGGGTAATTTCATTACATATTCATGAGTCATCAATTTGGGATATGTTTTATGTGCTTTTACTATTCAGAAATAATCTTAGGATAGGGGTATTTTTTAATGATAAAATGAAACATTAGGATTTTAATAGGGGTTGCACTGATTCTAGAGATTGCTTTGGGTAATGTTAACATCTTAACAATATTAAGTCTTCCAAAATCCATGAACATGAGGTTTGTTTCCATTTATTTAGGTCGTCTTTAATTTCTTTCTGCAAAATTTTATAGTTTTCATTGTACAAGTCATGAACCTCCTTAGTTACTTACTAAATATTTTTTGATGTTATTATAAGTAGAATTGTTTCATGATTTTCTTTTCCACTTGTTCACTGTTAGTGTATAGAAATGCACCTGATTTTTGTGTATTGACTTTTTTTTAAATATCCCCCTCCTTACTATCCTTCCCAGTCTCTGGTAACCAACATTCTACTCTCCAGAAGATAAATTGTTTTTAATGTTTAGCTCCCACGTATGAGTGAGAACATGTAAGATATTGTACATATAAAATAAGGTAGAAAATTTAATTAACAATTTAATTATTCTCCTCTTTATTTGCCTACACAAAAATACCTGATGAATTTGAAGTTAGCATCTTCTTTTTAGGCAAGATATAGGAAACTGATGTTGTAGTTAATGGCATTTATCTTTAGAAATTATACTAAAGGTAATGAGTTACGCTATATGTAGCATTTTTAAGAATTGTAATAACACATTACAGAATAGTGTATCTCAAAAGACAGTGTGACTATTTATAATCAGAGCCTAATGTTGAATATTATAGGCCATAAAATATAAATAAAAATCTTAGTGGATAAATATACAATTGCTCGAGGTACTAAATTTCCACTCTGAAAAATTAGTGGCTGTTCAGAAAACTGGTTCTCTTCCAGGAGTGGGAGTTTTCAATTATTAGAGGATAGATCAAATCCTGTGATAATTTAGCATCAGCACATTTCTGATTGAAGGGTCTCTCCCATAAAGCATCTGACAAGGTCAAGAGGTTTCATTCCGTGCTGTTTACTACAATTGATTTCTTTCCTTACTTTGCATTTCCAAGCAATTAATATTTTCCTGTACTAAATGTATTCTACTTCTTGTTGTTCCCTCTATCAAATTCTCTATTTCATGAGTGAAGAAGAGAGGGGGGAAAAAAAGAAAATAAATCAGTCTAAGTGGAATGAAACTTGAGGATCCTATTGAAGGAAAAATAATTTTATGTATCTAAATTAGTCAGGTCATGTTGTAAAATTACCTGTATAATTTCCTGTTTGCCTTGTTAATTCAGGTATGTTTTCTCATTTTTTAATTACCTAAATAGTTTCTGAGTTATAACTTTGAAGTAACCTTGAATCAGCTTGTCTCTGTGAATTATTATTTTAAAAATCTTTTAAGGATCATGCACCCTTGGACTCCAGTAAACATTAACATCTGGAGGTGAAAGAGAGGGTAAAACACTTATGAGAAAAAATTTCAAGGACAGGTAATTATTTAAGAAATTAATAGGGAATCATTGGTTTTTACTTTGTCCTGCAGATAGATAGAGGGAGAGAGAGAGAGGGGGTTAGAGAAAGAAATATATTTAATTGTACCTACTGATGAAATCATATAAGAATTTTAATCATAAAAGAAGTTACATGTAACCTACTCATCCATATTTCAATCCAAGAAAACTGATTTTCTTTTAGTAGGATGACAAATTTAAGGATATTAAATCTTTTGCTAATGCAAGTAGGTTATTTTTCCCCTGTATTTGCCCCGATTAAGGGACAGCATCAGAAACAAAGCCAGCCTATGACCATCTCTATTCAATCTGATATATTTGTATGAGAATCCCTGGATATACTTGCAACAAAACAAATTATGGAAAGGTTATGATAAATGTTGTATACGAATAAACTGATTTCCATGATTAATAAAAACCACAACTATCATAAATGCTCATATTTTTTTTCTTGAATTAATGATTTCTTTTAAACATTCAGTGCTGTTATTTGGTACATGTATGGGAATGTTTATGCCAATTTTTGATTAAATATAAAATATTTTTATTAAAATAATTACATTTTATTAAGATGGTGACCCACTTGAATATCCAGTTACTTTCATTTTTTTAATAAGTAAAGTGCATTTTTGAAAAGTTTAGAGTAGATCACTTTTAACACCTTTATGTAACAGAATTGGCTCATTTTTCTATGCTCCAGGCATTGGGGATGATTGGTCCTGGCCCCAGATGAATTGTAGGAAATTTATACATTTGAAAAAATTTTTTGATCCCTTGTTTTTGTGTTTTTTTGTATTTGCCTTATATCTTAAGTCTCAGTGTGTCTTAATGAGCCTCTGACTTAATATCCTTTATCACTCTTATAGAACTCTTGAAGCGTTATGTATCATCTCATGTGGTAGAGTATTGAGACATAGTAATAATTCTTCATAATTTTACAGAGGTTGAGATAGAAAGCTTCTCTTTCTCAGTGGACTCTGTAGATGTCACCCAAATCCTCTGTTCTCATATTCCCCAATTCACCTAGACCAAACACTCCTCCCTTGTGAGAATGACTATTCCCTTCAGTGATTTAAATGCTCACTATTTCTTATAAGATGTCTACCATTTATCATGGAAGTAGGGTTGAAAAATTTTTACTGGGATTAATCAATATTGGGATTGGAATAAAAAAATAAAGTAAGCCATCAAAATAAAACACACACAAAGTCCAATATGTGCATACACACACATACACACACACACACACACACACACACACAGGGCCGTGTTCCTCTTTATCTTAACTCCTAACTACCACCTAAAAGGACAGCTATACCTTGGACATCCACTATCCTATGAAGTCAGTCGGATTGCCATGAACTTTATTTGGATTGCATCAGGTCAAAAAACAACCCACAGATTCCAGATGCTTTTCTTGGGCGGGCAAGTTTTGCTCCTTTAATACTTTCTGTTGAAAAGAGCCTCCTACTTCTTTTTCTCAGGATCTACCCAGTAAAAGATAGAACACAGTGCATTTCTGTAGAAGATAGTGGGTGTTGCAGAGAAGGAGTAATGGAAAATGTAAAATACTTAGGCAAGCAAATGATTGGATCAATGCCTGGAACTGTGAGGGCGCTGCTGGCGGTTAATATGAATGAGATGTTATGCTTCATTAATTAAGTACACCTCATTCTTTTATACATCAATATTGCTTTTTTATGATGCTGTTGCCTAACTTTGTTGCAATTTGCTATGTAATCTATAATGTCATTATTACCTCAAAAGTGATTGGGAAAGCTGCAGGAGAATGCTCTGATTAAACCTTAATTATTATACTGACTTTGTTCCATGTACAGTGAGAATATATCCTCTCTACCACCCCTATTGCTCTCAGTATCTTACTTCAAAGTAGTGGCTAAAGACTATATCTGTTTAAAAGCAAATCTGCTATGTTAGTCCTCACAGTGAACTTCAAAAATTACAGAGGTTTGTTCATCTCCCTCTTGCTTTGGCATCAAGAGAAACCCTCGGCTAGCCTAATATAGATTACACATTGCCATAGACAGTAGAGGCTTCATAAATGAAAAACTGGTTTGTTTATTTTAGGATATAGCGAAAAGCTTGATTTTTGTATTCCGTTGGTTTCTATAGTTAAAAGCTACATTAATGTGGCTGAAATATTTTGAAGTAAATAGAGATAAAACAAATCAGCAGGTATATAAACTGAAGGCTATGAGGTGGAAAAATCACCACTCTCTCTTCAGGTAGAGGCCCAAAGATATATCTTTGTTAATAAGGTTTCATGCTGTCTCACTGGATCCTTAATCATTTGAAATGCAAATCCCAAAGAATGAAGTGAGAGCTATCATATATATGAGAAGGTGGCTGATTTTTAAATAAATGATTACACCATCTGCTTCCCTCATCAATCTCCCCACTATGAAATTTTACATATGAAATTAGATGAACTTGTATACTATAAACAACACACCTCAGAAGTCAGCAAATGGAACATCATTCTGTCTTTATACCTTGCTCTTACCAGCTACTTTCAGGTCTGTTTTGAGTCTCTACTTGCCTCCTTACCTCCCTGACCTTGAACTATGAAATTGCCAACCTTTCTGTCTCCATTTTGACCTGAGCAAGGCTGAAAAGCTGCCTTCACTTTCCTTGGCAAATGCCTTCTTTCCTCTTAATATCACTAACACATTCAACAACAAAAGCAAAGCAATACAAAGCACACAGTGAGAATGGCCTTTATCAAAAAGTCCCCAAACAATAAATGTTGGCGTGGATGTAGAGAGATAGGAACACTAATACACTGCTGGTGGGACTGCAAACTCATACAACCTCTGTGGAAAGTAATACGGAGATACTTCAAAGAGATACAAGGAGAACTACCATTTGATCCAGCAATCCCATTACTAGGCATCTACCCCAAAGAGCAAAAGACGTTCTATAAAAAAGACATCTGCACTAGAATGTTTATAGCAGCACAATTCACAATTGCAAAGATGTGGAAACAACCCAAGTGCCCATCAATACATGAGTGGCTTCATAAAATGTGGTGTATATATATATACACACCATGGAGTTCTACTAAGCCACATAAAGCAATGCTGATCTGGCACCTCTTATATTACCTTGGATACAGCTGGAGCCCATTCTCCTAAGTGAAGTATCACAAGAATGAAAAAACAAGCACCACATGTACTCACCATCAAATTGGTATTAACTGATCAACAGTTAGGTGCACATATAGTAATAACATTCATCAAGTGTTGAGCAGAAGGGAGGCGGGAAGAAGGAATGAGTATATACACATCTAATGGGTGCGGTGCACACCCTCTGTGGGATGGACATACTTGAAGCTCTGACTGAGGTGGGGCAAAGGCAATATATGTAATCCAAGCATTTGTACCCCTATAATATGCTGAAATTAAAAATTTTAAAAATTAAATCAATTGCTATTTTAATATTAAAATATATTTATCAAATTGGTTTTTAAGAAATAATAAAACAATTCTTGTAAAAGCTAAAAATAAATAAGTAAATAAAAACATTGGTAGAACATGTCTTCTTACATTAATTTAGGAACACTGATAAAAGGTAAAATAGACTCTCAGTACACGTCTTACTTTATATATAATACTTGAAACATTGTATTTTAAATAATATAAAATTGTACATAATTATATGTATAATCTTAGCTTTTAAAAAATATATAAAAATATGGAAATTTGAAATAATATAAAGCTATAACTTAGGTGGGGATCAGGTTTATTTCATCGTCATTTATCCAGCATGTGAAATGCCAATGTGCATAGAATAATATTGAACACAAATATAATGTGATTTAAATACCAGAGAAAAGAAAACACTGTAAGTTGCGTCGAATACTTATTTAGATATTAGGCTGAGACTTAGAAGCTGAACATTATATGCAAGACAGCTTTAAAAGTGGGAAATTTTGGAGTCTTTTTTATTTGAAATGTTAGGAATAATATTTACATTCTGAATATTTAAAATCAAACTCTTCTCGCTTCTTCTGCTTCCTTAAGAAATTCTACCCTCTAACCCATTGCGACTGATTTAATACAGACGTCATCATTCTCACTTGTCTGACCCAAAGAGCTTTTTAACCTGCCTTTACCTCACCCCTGCCAACTCTCTCTCCTACACTGCATCTGAAGTGATCATTCAGTATTACAAATATTATAGACATTTCTTTATTGCAGTTTTTTAAAAAAATGTCCATTTTTATAAAAATAAACTCCAAAGTTATCCTTGAGATGACTTAATGATCTCAGTCTTACCTACTTTATCCAGCCTCAACTTTTATCATCCCATGCTCGATTTTGTTTGAGCAATTAAAAAAAATGTATCCCACCTGATCCAAAATGACTTTTAATTCTTCTGTTTTCTAAAAACTTAAAATCAAATGCTTGGTTAAAGATAATTAGCTAACTCGAATAGCTAATTATTTTTAGTCAAGAATTTGATTTTAGGTTTTTAGAGAACAAAAGAGTTAAAAGCCCATAATATGCTGAAATAATAAAAAAAAGGAAAAAAAATAATTAGCTATTTATAAATAATCCTTCTTTTAAGGAGTTCGTTAACACATTAATGACACCTGGGGGTGGTATAGGGGCCATCTCAATGTTGTGTGTTAGGACAAAACATAGTAAAGAATTTAAATAAAAATTCAATCCATCATTTGAATAAATATATATTAAGAAAATATGGTTGGTTAGGCACAAGTGAGTCTTTAGGATTTTAAGACCAAAGAAACAGTTCTTAAGAAACCTAGTCTCTAAGGAAGGAAAAGCTGGACTTTGTGATCAGATAACAAAGCTAACACATCCAAAAGTACTTCCTGCGAAAACTCAGTGTTTATTTCTTTTTTCTTAACTCCAGGGGTGGTTTTCTTGTTCAGCTTCTTTGTTTGCTTCATACTGCTTTGCTTTTGTTGTTGAATGTGTTAGTGATATTAAGAGGAAAGAAGGCATTTGCCAAAGAAAGTGAAGGCAGCTTTTCAGCCCTTGCTCAGGTCAAAATGGAGACAGAAAGGTTGGCAATTCCATAGTTCAAGGTCAGGGAGGCAGGGAGGCAAGTAGAGACTCAAAACAGACCTGAAAGTAGCTGGTAGAGCAAGGTATAAAGACAGAAGGGAGCTGCAGCATGGATTGAATCAAGAGTGAAATTAAAAAAAAAAAAAAAAAAGAGAGAGGAAGAAGACAGAAAAGGAAAAAGAAGGAACTCCTCAACTATATTAGCAGCAGGTGACATTGAAAGTAGACTGTAAGTCAATCCTGAGTTTTTCTTGAGGAAAAAAAATATTTTTCTGAAAACAAAAACAAAGTCCTCTTCCTGCACTCTTGATTTTACACAGAATTACCTGAAAAATTTTGCAGACACGGCTAGTCTCTATGGTATTAAAAATATCTAAAATAGGTCACTTTGAAATAATTCTTGATAAACATTCTTCTAGTTCATTCAGAACTCACTATGATAAAAATAATATAAGACTCATAAATAGAAGAATGTCAGCTGTTCACAGAAGGTAAATCTTCCCTTCCTGTGTGCCTGACCATATGAACAAATTATCTGAATTGAGAGGAGGAGGCAGAGAACCAAAGAGGAATGATGTTCCATTTGCTGACTTCTGAGGTATGTTGTTTATAGTATACAAGTTCATGTAACTTCATATATGAAATTTCATAGTGGGGAGATTGATGAGGGAAGCAGATAAAACTAATTAACATGTGTGTATAAGCATGTAGTTGTAGTTTATAAATTGTTATTTTAAAAGCTGGTTGTGTGTTATTTATAGTATACAAGTTCATGTAATTTCATATGTGAAATTTCATAGTGGGGAGATTGATGAGGGAAGCAGATAAAACTAATTAGCATACATGTATAAGCATGTAGTTGTGGTTTATAAATTTCTATTTTAAAAGCTGGTTGTGCATTGTTTTTGTCATGTAGTCCCCAATACAGTTTTCCCCATGAATCTGAAAACTTTGAACTCTGATTCATAATGAAAGCTCATAATTCCTCAAAGTAGGTTATGTTAAGTGATAAGAAAAAGCCTCTGTATGAATTATTTCTTAGTTAGAAAATTGCAAAACAGCTTCCAGCTACTCTTGGTAGGATGTCAGAAGAAGAAATCAGAATGAAGACTGAAATTTCAATTGTTTTCATGTTTTTACTAAATAGAAAATAGTTTCTTTCTCTAGACAGACTCATGAATGCACATATTTAATCAACACCATAGTGTCTTCTCAGCATATGACATTATGCAAGGCACAATGGGGGCCTGTAGTCTAGGAGGGGACAGAAATTAACTATTAAACATGAAAGACTGACATGCCATAAGAAGCCCAAAAATATGTCTGTAAAATTTCAGAGGAAAAATAAATCTCTCCGGGTCAGGATGATCAGAAAAGAAATATAGGGGAGGTGAGACATGCTAGATAAAGAGGGCAGCCTGAGAAAATGTGGGGAGAGTGGGAGAATGTGGGAGAAAAAATTGGAAATATCGTGGTGGCAACAAAACACATGAACTTTACAAATATATTCAATAACTGCAGTAATGGAAAGAAGGCTGACTTTGAGCAATACACTGAAGAATTTGGACTGAAATATTTAGTGCAAAGAAATTGGATGGAGGAAAGGGAGATACGGATGGGGAACCATTGAAAATAGTAAAAAGTTGAATATGGAAATGAGAGATTTAGAGCTGTGTGTTGGAATGACTTTGTGAGCACAGGGAGGAAAATCAGAGAGGTCAAAAAAACATTAGAAGTTTACTGTGCTACTTAAATGAGAAGTATTGAGCTAAACAATGAAATCAATTTGTAATGAGAGAATATCATCTTTCAGAAGGAATTACTTTGTTACATAGAAAGAATCTAATTGAAGAAAATGTTACCTTCTATTTTTTTTTGTGGAGAAAGGAATAGAAGTGGGAGTGGCAAATCCATTGCGGATCCATATCTTATTGTGCACTGGGAGCTCTCAGTTCACATGAAGTTTTGTTAGTAGATGCTCTATGCAAACAGGTACCTGTGAATTGTACCTCCTACCTAAATGTCATTCTTCCTGAGTGGAAAACTTAGGCAGTGTGGGGAAGGTGCAACATTTATTCAATATTTTCAAAGCATTCCGTTTATTTAGCATGTGTTGCTAGAGTAGGTAGTCAGTTAGGTATGAGCAAGGGAGAAGGGCACGGAAAAGTTAGTCAGCAGCTCAACCAAACAGCCCTTGAACAGACAGACCCGAGGAGAAGAAAGGAGCCATTCATTTCGCAGTGTTGCACAGGTACAAAAGGGCCTTTCCCTCGTTATGTCACAATTATAATAAATTAACATTGTGGTTTTGATCCCTTCCTTCTTGTGGGAAAAACAGGGGAACTATGAGTAAGAACTGAGGTTGGACAGAATGAACACTGACCACCCAGCCTTCTTAGACTTCAACAGATAAAAACAGCAACCACGCAGGGTTCAGGGCAGTTGCTCTCTCCGAGCCTGCCCGCTCCCTTTCTTGGGAGCATACCTTCACTTCTGCACAACCTTTCTAAGCCTGCCCTCTTTGGCTCAGTAAACTTGCCACTGTCACTCAGTCATGTGTGTGTCCTGAAATTCCTTTCTGCGATGTTAGCAAGAACCTTTAGACCAGTGACAGTATCATATGAGATTCTGGATATACTATTTAACTTAACTATTAACCATATTTTCAAATCACTGTTTCACATTTGGCCACAGGACTGCAGGCATTGTATTTAAAGTCATGCAAACTGGGGTATCTGAGCCTTATAATGCTGTTACGGAATGGCCAAAATAAAGTTCTTGAGACAGAAATTACATGATACTGAGTGTCATCCATTATCTATCATCTCATCCCATTTCTTAAAGGCCAAGGATATTAGTGAAGAGGCAACTAATGATTTGACAGAACTATGCGTATTTACAGTACCATGTATAGGCAATTGGTGAGATGCTTACTTTATATTTCTAGGTGTAAAATTATGGACGGATTCCCTCATATATTAAAATATTATGATTGGCTTTCTTAATCTCTAATTTCCTTATCCTCCATCTGAAGATTTTAGGATGCTTCAAAACAAATTTTCCCAACTCCCTTGCAGCTAGGTTTCTAAATGTGAAATAGATTCCACCTACTAAATGTTGCCCATAAGATGTGAAAATCAAAGTCAAGTAAGGCCTTCTTCCTTCAATTCTAGGTACCCCTATTCTTTAGGAAGGTTGTGATTCTTCTGCAACAGGACCCAGTATTCATTCTTCTGGTTTCTGGAAGAAGCAGAAGCTCTTTTTATTACCACTCACTCCATGTGCTATAGTTCTGTGTGTTATTTCAGTTTTTTGGTGTCCAGGACTTCTGTGGTGGTAGAGGAGGTGATGTACAGCCCATCCTTGGACAGCCTTGCTTCAGAAATGGACCGGTACTGGATTGTTCATGGGGTCACCCTCAAGTCCCAGCCTAGAACTGGATTTTTGAGCCTTTCTGACAATTTTTCAAGCACTTAATTCTAATAGCATTTTTTTTTCCTTTGAGTGATTTCTGTTTTCAGCCTTGATACTAAATAATATAGCCTATATTGTATTGCGATTATATCAGTATGACTATCTCTAAGTTATCTCTTGACAATTTCTGAATTTGTATAAGAACAAATGTCAAATGAGCACTATTTACCTTAGAATAAATAACTATAGAGGTGGTAAAATGTGCTCTGTAGGAGTACTTTGACTAAAGCAAGGTAGCAGACTAAGAAGGGTGCAATTAATTCTATTGGATGTGGATTTTTGTGTGGATGGGCATCCTTGTGTGTTCTCCGGATTGTACTTAAAAGTTGTTTTTTGTTTTGTTTTGTTTTTTTGTACTGCTTTCCTGAGTCCCTTGAAGCAATCTCCTTTCACTTCCTCCCCTCCCTCGCCCTTTGTTTACTACCGTGTTTTCTCATGTTTCCTTTATGTTTCAGTCATTTTCTATCCCTGTCACAGTTCTGCCTCACTCTACTACAGTCAGTAATTTTTATTGAGCACTGAGATAACAGATTCTTCTGGGTCAAGGCCTGAAAGAGCTGTCAAAATGACAGATATTCTCTAAATGGATCCTTAAATTTTACCGATTTGTAGGGTGTCAGAATTACTGCTTTCTCTGAGGATTCTTTTCCCTAATAGAATAAAATTCTGAGATTGTGTTTGGTTTTTCCAGTGTATACAAAAGCAGTTGATATGTACATAAAAAATGGAAATAATGATTTCTTTAAAGAGCCATGCAATATAGAGCAGCTATCTAGACATAACTGAACATCAGAAGCCTCATGAAAGATTTAAGATGGCTATCGAAAGGGTCTTGCTTGCAAAAGGAATTCACTGATTAGTTTCACAAGAGGGGTCAAGAACCTTTGGCTACTTTCTTATGTTGCTACATAAGACTTGTTTTGATTTAAAGGAAAGGGATAATAAGGTCAATGGGGAAACCCAACAACACATACTTTCAGATGAAAGAAAATGCCTTGGAGTTTTGTAATATGCTTTCTAGATGTATACTCAACCCACAGAGTTATAATACTTACCATGTAAGCTCAAGGTCTACAGAGAAAATCTTCCATAGAAATGTTGGCAAGATAATGTATAGAACTCACAGTCTTATCTTGCTACTTGTTTGGCTGAACTATTTTTATTTCCATTACTGGAACTGTGCATCGTATCACAATTATGATTAAAAAATAGACACAAGAAAGAATCAGTAACATATGATGTAACTCCTAATAAATATCCTTAAAAGCAGCTAAAATGGCTTTTTCTGATCTACTTAGTTGTGTTTAACTTGGCTATTCTTACTGATGTGATCGATCCAGCTAGCATTTGAAATAAATTCATGATAATTTTAATGCTCGGTACTTGTTTAATCTACAAGCTAATATTTATTCTAATTGTTAATTAAAATTTTTATGATTCCTAATAGGTGGAAAATTATATGCTTTCAACAAATTTTTTAATTAAAAGTAGTGTGTATCATTGGGAGAAAAAACAGCATCATATGTCTTCTGCATGGAACAACATCTGGCAAACATATGATTGTAATATTCCTTTAGCTCTGGACATCATGTGCAGGTTTAAATATTCAACATAAACTTTCTGGAGTAAGAACACAGAATAAGAAAATGTTAATGGGATTATCGTATCTAACTGACCATTTTCCTTTCTCTTCATTCTTTTGTCTAGTTGCTCATACTTAAGCACTGGTATTTAGGACAATCCTTAAGGCCACATGGTTTGAAATTTCCAGAGCTGGTTCAACCATTTGGCTGTGGGAAGCAGATGAACCTCTGCATCTCCAGCTGGAAATTATTATGCTAATGATGACACTTAGTATTTATTTAATAGTAATTAAACAAGTCTATAGCTTTTTGTTTTCTCATTGCTATTTTTACTGTTTGTGTGATGTCTCCTGATGATCAGAATTTCTTAAATTTAAGAGACTTTTTGGAAAGCAGTAAGGTGCCCATATTTAAAATGGAAAATTTTATAAATTTTAACCTATGAATCTATGGAGAAACTATCAACAAAATCAAGATAATTAACATATCTATTACCCTAAATTTTCTTCATGCCCTTATAATTCTTTTGCTTATTGTCTTCTGTTCATCTTATCCCCAAGCAATAACTAATCTGCTTTCTCTCACTAGAGATTAGATTTCATGTTTTAAAACTGTATTTAAATTGACTCACAGATTATGTGTTTGTGTGTGCTTTTTTTTGAGGAGGGATGTCTGGCTTCTTTACTCAGTATAGAAAATTATCCATGCTGTAGCATGTGTAAATAAGTTCATTCTCTTTTATTTTTGAGTAGTTTTCCATTGCATAGATGTACCACAGTTTGGTTATCCTTTCACCTGTTGATGGATACTCTGGTTGTTTTCAGTATTGGCTAACACAAACAGATCTGCCAGCCCTTGTGATTGGTATTTTTAATTTTTAGCCACTCTAATACATGAGTAGTGATATGTCAGTTTGGTTTTAATTTATAGTTCCCTGATAACTAATAAATGATGACAAGCATTTTCACATATCTTCTTTGTTAAAGTATTTGCTCAAAACTTTTGTCCATTTTGATATTGTTGGTTTTTTAAATTGATTTTTGAGAGTCTTAGATGTTGTGGTGAGACTCAGTCAGTTATATGATTACCAAATATTTTCTCTCAGTGTGTGGCTTGTCTTTCATTACCTTAACTATGTTTTTAGAAAAACAGATATTTTAAGTTTTGAAGAGTTCAAATTGATCTATATATTTTTTTAAAGTTGCGGTCCCCAACCCCCGGGCTGCAGAGCCCTGCAGCCCGCCTAACCCTCTGCCCACCACCGTGGAAAAATTATCTTCCATGAAACCATTTTCTGGTATCATAAACGGTGGGGACTGCTACTTTAACGGGTTGTGCTTCTGGTGTCATACCAAAAAAATCTTTCCCTAACTCAAAGTATTTTTCTAGAAATACTATAATTTTGGATTTTACATTTATGTCAATAATCTACTTTTGTTAATTTTTATATAGAATGAGGCAAAGATCAAAGTTCATTTTTGACTATGAATGTCTAATTGCACCAGCAACATTTGTGGAAATGGCTCAAATATGAATTTTGCCAAATGGTTTTTCTGTATAGAGATGATCATTATTAACTTTTTAACATGGTGAATTGCATTGATTGATTTTTAAATGTTAAACCAACCTTGTGTTCCTTGGATTAATGCCATTAGTATTAATTCATTATGAATTAGTCTTTTTACACTACATTGGGTCAATTTGCTAAAATAGTGTCTAGAATTTTTGCATCTGTTTTCATAAAGTACATCTCTCTGCAATTTTTTCTTGCAATAATTTATTTTTGTGTTTTTTTCTAGTCTAATAATGAACATGTTTATTTCATCAGTGCCACATAAAACTTTGAAATATGATCTCATATTGAAGTTCTCATAATTCCACATTAAAATAATTCCAGGAATATTTTTGCTTTCTTGGTGAGGGGCCCGATAATTTATTAGGTGATGTGGCAGAGGATAAAGTATTCATCCCACGTTATCACAAAGGACAAGTCTTAAGTCTGCTAGTCTACTAGTACATAGGTATACTAATCATAAATCTAGTAGTACATCTGACTACTACTATTTCTACCAGAGAAATTCGTGCCTTAGAAACCTTGTTCTTCGTGGTGTTCTGGAGCAATGAAGGGAAGACACAGGCTGACCTATCCGGAATCGCCTTAAGAAACTCTTTTTAGCTCATGGTACCCATCAACATCATGGGCATGTGAAGCATCATCTCAAGCTCAGCTTGACGAAACAAACTTTTCCTTATATCAGAGGAATCCTCTCCTTATAGAATGAGTCGCAAGGTATTCTTTCCCTGTTTTCTGGAACAGTTTGTGAAGAAGTAGTGCTAATTTTTTTCCTGTAGTGGTTTATCAAAATTAACTAGTGAATCAGTCTGGGCCTTGTTTTCTTATGGGAAGATGTTTCTCAAACTTACATTTCTCCAATCCATTTAGGGTCTTTTCAGGTTTTCTATTTCTTCTTGGGTGACATTTGTATGTTTCAAGAACTTCTCCCATTTCTTTTAAGTTGTTGAATTTATTCTAATAAAGTTGTTTACAGTATTCTCTCATCATTTTAATATACTGTATATAGAATTTGCAGTAATGTCAGTTCTCTAAATCCTAATATTGATTTGTGTCTGCTTCCCTCTTTTCCTCATGAGTTTGACTAGAAGTTTATCAATTTATTGATCTTCTCCATGAATTAGCTTCTACTTTCATTGATTTTTTTCTGTCTTTTCTGCTTACATCTCATTGATGTCCGCTCTGATTTTTATAGTTTCCTTTCTTTTACTCACTTTGGAGTTAAATTGCTCTTCTTATTCTAGTGTAGTAAGGGGGACTCTGATGCCATTATTTTGATGCTTTGATTATTTTTTGATATAGTTCAAATATAGTTCTAATATATTAATAGTTCAGTACTGTATATTTCCTGTATACTATGTTGGCAGGGTTTTGTGAATTTGCATATTTTTGTGTTTTTATTTACAATCAGTTCAAAATGTTTTCCAATTTCTTTTTTTATTCTTGACAAATGCGTTGTTTAAAAGCGTTTTATCTGTTTTCTAAATATTTGGAGATTTTTTAAATATATTTTTTATGATTAATAACTTATTTGACTAAATTGTTATCAGAGAATATATCCTATAGGGCTTAAATCCTTTAAAGTTTATTTAGATTTATTTTATGACCCAGAATATTGCCTATCTTAATCAGTAATCCATGTGTATTTGTAAAGCTTGTATATTCTGTTGCCAGTGTGTTCTGTAAATGTCGATAGCTTCAAGTTTGACATTGTTTTAGCAAACTCTTATATATTTATTTGATTTCTGTTTCTTATTCTACAAATTATTGAGTAAGGTATATTGGAATCTCTGACTATAATTTATCCATTTCTTCTTTCAGTTCTGTCAGTTTTTTCTTTATGTATTTTGAAGACTTGCTATTAGGTGCATAAACATTTCGGTTTTGCTGACTCTTGATAAATTGATACAGTTATTATGAAAATTTCCTTCTCATTTTTGGTAATATTCTTTATTCAGTAATCACCTTTGTCTTATTTTAATCTAGCCAGGTCTGCTTTCTTTAAACTGATAATATGACATATCTTCTTCCATCTGCTTACATTTAACCTATTTGTTACTTTATATTTGAAGGTTTTTTTTTTTTTTTAGCAGCCTACAGTTGGATTTTGTTTTTCTTCATCCAGTTTAAAAATATCTACCTTATATTTTTCTATTTTTATTATTATTTATGTAGTTAAGTTTAAATGCACTATGTACTTCTTGTTTCATATGTTTTCAATCTATTTGTTTCCTTTTTCCATCTTTTCTCCATATTTTGAATTAATTAAATAATTTTTTGAGTATATTTTATCTTTTGTTGGATTATTAGATATCACTCTATTTTGTTGTTTTACAGGTTGCTTTGCTTTATATATATATAAAAATATCACTTGAATGTCAAGTGTAATATGTTAAAGGTTTATATATATTATCTTTAACATATTACATTTAACTTTTAAGTGACATTATTTCACATACAGGATAAGTACTGTACAATATACTATGCTTTTATTTCTTCCCTCCTTTGTAATGTTGTCACACATTTTAATTTTACATGTGATATAAACTTCAAATTTATTAATTTTTGTTTAAAAGACTATTATCTTTTCAAGAGTTTTAAATAATAAGAAAAAGTCTTTGTTTAATATTTGTTTTAGGTAGCATATAGTTGAGTCTTGCTAGTAGAAATTCTTTCAGCCTTAGCATGACTGAAAAAAATTCTTTGTTTTCCTGTACAATTTTGAAAGGTATTTTTGCTCAGTATAGAGCTCTAGGTTGACATATTTTCTTTTAGTGCCTTAAATATATTGGTCTGTTGCCTTCTTCCTTACATTATTTTGAATAGATTTTCAGTTTACTTTATTTTTATAAAAATATATATACATAAACATATGTATTTCTAATTCTCCTTCTCTGGAGACTACAATTAAATGCATATTATACCACTTGAAGTTGTCCAACAGATCACTGATCTTTATTTATTTTTATTTATTTTAAATTTGTTTCTATTTTGTGTTTCATTTTTAAAAGTTTTATTGTAATTTCTTTACGGTTACTAATCGTATCTTTGGCAATGTCTCATAGGTAATTAATCTCATCCAGTGAATTTTTTCCTCTTGCACATTATAATTTTATCTCTAGAATTTTGATTTAGGTTTTGTTATATCTTCCTTGTCTCTGCTTAACTTTGTGAATATATGGATATAGTTATAATAGCTGTTTTCATATTTTTGTCTGCTAATTTTAATATCTTTAATAGTTCCAGATAATTTTCAATGTTGTATTTCCCCACTTATTTGTATGCCTTATTTTGTGTGTCTGTGTGTGCGTTTTTTTAAGAGATGGGATCTCGCTCTGTCACCCAGGGTGGATCATCACTCACTGAAGTCTCAAACTTCTGTCCCCAAGAGATCTGATCCTCCTCCTGCCTCAGACTCTTGAGTAGCTGGGATTACAGATACAAGCTACTGTACTAGCTGCCTTGTAATTTTTAATTGTATACCAGGCATTATGATTTTTACCTTGTTAAGTTCTGGGTAATTTTAAATTCTCATATAATTTTTGAGCTTTGTTCTGAGATGCTAATTTCTTGGAAATGATTTGATCCTTTCAGGTCTTGCTTTAAATATTTGTTACATGGGCTTGGAGCAGGAAGCTGTCTGTGGTGAATTATCCCCCACTATTGAGGAAGATCCTTCTGTGTACTACCCCATGCCTCTGTCTCATGAGGTTTTCCAGTCTAACTGAGGAACATGTACTATCCCAGCCCAGCACACAAACTGAATAGTTTTATCTAAAATCTAGTAGGGTGTTTTTCTTTCCCCAGTCTTAAGTAGATTCCTTACCCTCGTGAATGTATTCATAGACAGCTGAATACTCAAGGGGGACTCTGTCCAGTGTTTTGAAGTTTTCTCCCTATGCTGTTTTCTCATCTCTGTAATCTTTCCTGCCAACTATAGCTACCTTGGCATCTCTGTACTCTCAGGTCTGTCTCTTCCACTCAGGATGTCTACTGTACTCTGCCTGGTTCACGCTCCCTAAATCACACCTGGAAACCATCTAAAGTCTATAAGCTTGAATGTTGACAAGGCTCATCTTGTTAATTTCTCTTCTTTCAGAGATCTTTAAACTTACCTGAAGTCAAGTGACTTGAAAGCCATTGTTTCATATTATCTGCCTTTTTAAATTGTTTTAAGCAGAAAGGTAAATCTGATCTCTGTGACTGCATCTTGAAAATCTACATCTTGAAGTAGAACTACTATCCATAGCTGTTTGACCTTCACAGTTTTCAAAATCAGAAAGTATTGGAAACAATGACATTTTCCTCACCTCCTCTACATTAAACTGTTTTCTGTTCTAACACATTTTGAATCATAAGTTACATTTCTGAAAGATCTGTTTAATCTCAGTACGGTAGGTAAAAGTGATTTCTCATCCTTTAACAGTCACTTTTCCAAATATATTACCATCATTATTAATTATTATTGACATTGTTGCAATGGCAACACCATCCATCTAATTATGTGTGTTAAAAAACTGGGCATCATCATTGACATTTCCTGTCATTCATCATCCTTATTCGTATAATATTACCAGGTTTAGTCAATTTGTATCATAAATTTTTCTGAAATATTTTGACTCCTCTCAATATCCACAACCAAAATCTATCATCACCTATAGGCCAGAATATTGCAGTATTTTGATATTAGACCTCTCCTTATGCACTCTTGCCCCCTCCCACTAGCTGTTGCTCAGATTGTGATCAAAGGTAACTTCTTGAAACAAACAATTGATCTTGTTAGTGCCTTGTTGTAAACATGTTGTTGACTTTTCATGTATTTATAAAAAGATTAAACTCCTCAATGAGACCTGTTTTAGCCATTTCCCCATTTTAAAGGTTCATTTAACTTTATTACCTTTAGTATAAACACTCAATCTGTTAACATAATGCATTTCTCTTTCTTATCATTACAACTGTAATTTTACATTAATATGATTATTTGACTAATATTTATCTTTTCAGCTAGCTCATAAACAAAGTGTTCATTTGTCTTTGAATCCCTAAAATTTAGCACAGTGCTTGGCACATTTAGCAATCAATAAAGATGTGATTGCCAGGCACAATGGAGCATGCGTATAGTCCCAGCTAATTGGAAGGCTTAGGAAGGAGGATACATTTAGCCAGGAGTTTGAGGCTGTTTTGTGCCATGTATGTGCCTATGAATAGACACTGCATTCCAACCTGGACAACATAGTGAGATCCTATCTCTTAAAAAAAAAAAAAAAAAAGATGTGGTGATTGAATTATATAACTTCGTTGTTACGTGTGTGTGTCTCTCTCTCTCTCTATATATATGTAACATTAATAAAATAATAAAACTAAAATTATTGAATCCTTCACAAGGCACAGTGATCAATATTTTACAAAAAGCATCTTATTTTACACTTAAATTCCCTCAGTGAGCTATTATTTAAATATATATAAAGGAAGAAAAAGTTCAGAAAGGCAAAGAAATATATTCAGAGTTACACAGCCAGTAGGAAACAGAGTAGAATTTAAATAAAGGTTTATCTGACTCAAAGATATTTAATCTCAGTCACTATATTTCTCCTGTACAAAATTTGAATAAGCCAACAATCAGCTTTTGCAATTAAAACAACACATCTTTTGCCATATACTTTTAGTTCATTTCTGGGCAAAATTCTTATGTGCACATATTCTGCTATCATCCTATAGGTAATAATTCACTTCATTGAGAGATATTTAGTAATCACTTAACACGACAATTTTCTCAATGTACAACAAATGTTAGTATAATGAGATAATAAGAATGGGATACCTTATAAACAATTCAAGGCTTGTGTCCAGTTGTAAATGTATACTCATTTCCAGAATTTTGAATATGGGAAGTAAAAAGCAACTCGAAATCGTTCAGCAGCAACATGATGTAAGGGAAAGGGAATCACTATCATGAAGTTCTTCCAGATATGCCACTTATTAAATGAATGACCTTTATATTATCAGGATTGATGCTGCCTCTCCTCATTCATTCACAAAGTTGGGTGTAACAAATGGCAAATAAAATAATCTTTGGGAAAAAGTTCTTTTGTTGTAACTTCTATTGCAATATTCTAGAGATTACTGCAAATATTTGGAAGTAGCCAAATCACAAACAGAGAATAAGGTAATTTTTTTCAAAATCTCTAAATGATTACATTCTATTTTACTAGCAAGACTTCCAATGATTTCAGAAGTTCCTTCTCTAAATTTTTCTGATAAATTCAAGCATATTGTAAACCTATCTACCATGTGCGTTTCCTGTCAGGATGACCTGAATCAAAGTGTACTCTCGAAGCTTAATTCTTCAAATTATGGCTTCAAGAAATCCTACTTTAAGGTATTTTTTCCCTTCTGTGTTTATGGCTTATGGGTTGTTATTGAACTTACATGTTGCTAATATAGCCTGCTAAAATTTTGACAATATATAGAGCTGAGACTCTGCCTGCTCCTGTCCTCTCTAGAAGCAAACTCTTTCCCTTCACTAACATTAATGCGGATCTCAGAGGATTGTCTGTCCATAATGGGTTTGAGGTGCATTCCTCTTCTTCAGGTTTCTCCCAATACTGGACAGGCACTTAGAGAAAATAGCTAAATGGGAAAGTATTGTGTTAATATATGTGTTACTTCCTGATTTCCTAGTACAAATGTATAGTACCATAAAAGATAGTTTGGAAAGCATGGCTTTTACTTGGTATGAAAGTGGGGCCTCCTGGTTTTTACTCTAAAAAGAACATTTGGATTCATTTGCTCATGCTTGCCTATGTACTGTGAGGTAAGACTGAACCTGCTGGTAATACTCCGAGGCTAACCTGCTACATGGGGGTGACATCAATTATCTTGCTTCAGAAGAAAAAGAAAGTATTTGGTCCATCCAAACCTGGCAAAATAGGCCATGGCAGGTGTGCTTTGCCACATGGAGGTAAAGAAGTTAAAGACAGTAAAGTGATACACTGTGTGTAAGCTTCACTGACATTCTACCTGTGAATAAGGTCCTTGCCTACGAGTGAAATGGGGCACGGTCAGGCTTTCAGCAATAATATTAGCAACATCTCCCAGTGGGGAGGGATAAATAAGAGAATGGAAAGAGAGCTTCTCTCAAGTCTTGCGTATTGCAAAAAACTCATTCCTGGGCCAGAACTATAGTGTAAGGATATTGGAATGGGTACAAACACTTCTCCCTATGCTATTACAGAGCTGATTACTTGGGGATTAAAAGAGGAAGCTTCTTTGGTCTGACTACATTCTGTCAGGGATATTCCATTATAAAACTTCCTGGGAGATGTCAAATTTTGCAGCATTATGGAATTAATTTCTTCAATTCACACATAGAGAACAACTGCCCCCTAGTGCCAAGGTAGTTGGGCTGTAATTGGTTCAAAAGCCAGGTATATGGTGTGCCAGAAGCAGTCACACTATTTGACAATTTGGGAACCTGTGATAAATTGAGAACAATGAAGTGTCTAGACTACCCAGCTCCTAAATAAATGTACTCTGTTGAGTACCTGTGGCCCATGAATCTATTCATATAATATGTATTGGGGCAGGTGTGCGGGGACAGTGTGAAGTAGCATGATCGTTATCAGGGTCTCATGCATCAGTCCTCAAGAGGACCTCTATTCTTACTAGAGGTAAATGATGAGCTATAGTGAAATGTTTTAAACAGCTAACATATTAAACACTTTGCGTTTTGCCCAACTTTATGCAAACGTGTTGACATTATACAAATGTGTTAGCATACATTATCTCATTTAATCCTTATAAGAAACTTAAGAAGATTTCAGATATAATCCTTCTCTTATGGATGGGGAAACTAAAACTTGGAGAAAATAAACAATTTATCCAAGAAAATAAAACTAATAAACGATGGACACAGAACTGAAAAGCTAGATCCAAAGGCAACAGGCACTATGCAGCTTCATTAGGAAAAATCAGAGACACTGCTGTCTTTATTAGGTGTGCATGAAAACCACTTCCCCCACCAACAGTTTCTAATTCTAAAGTCTTTGCCAAAATAAAAAAAAAATCCTCTTGTAGTTATGATATTTTAAAATAATTTTATATTAGTAATACAGAACTAATTCTAAGGGTATGTATATTGATTTGGGCACTAAGTGATTATAGCTGACAAGATACATGCTTTTTCTTTTTTTACATTCAAAAATTTTATGTCTGGTTTTTCAGCAATAGGAGAAGATCATATATACTTGCATTTTCTTTCTTTACACCTGAAGTTACTTTCAAAGATTTGACAACTGTAGCTCATGGCTGGAAAATTGCTAAGTCTAGCATCGGATATAAAGATTTTGAAGAGGATTTATCGCTCAAGAGAACTGTAATACTTGGGCTATTTCAAAATAAGTAGAAATATTAAGAGCAGCGGTAACTCTTATTGAAAAAGAACTTATGGAATCTTAGGGTGTTATTTTTATTTTAAATATTTTATTTGGCATTGGAGACGTATCATACTCCCTGGTACAATATCAGAGTATTTTCTTTTACATGAAGTATAGGAAAATACTCAGGTGCAAGCTTGGACAACACATCATAAAGCAGTTAGCAAAACTGACTTTCAAGACTAGGGCTTGCGTGCTGAAAATCTGCAGAGAACTGTCATAATATGTCAAGCAGGGGATAGCCCCATTCTGAATTAGGAAGTTATTTGTCTACATATGTGGCACCCTAATAACTCACGTGACTACTCATGGTTATACCTATGTTACTTTGATGAATGGCTAACTTATAAAAGCCTAGGAATTAGCATAGAATTAAGACGTTCAAAGATTTAATGAAGGAGTGGCTTCACTTATATGTCTTATTAGATGCCAGCTCTAAGTACTCTCTGCTTTAATGCGAGCTTTAGTAACATAAAGACTGCGTATTTGTGCTGAAAATGTGACTAATCTGCTAATGTCTTTCTTAGATATAAAAGTCTCTTTGCCAGTAGTGAACAAACTGAAATGGCTATATGCCAGGTTTAAGGAGCCAAGTGAATATTTTAAGTTTTTTATCTTTATTTTTATTTTTATTTTTTTTTTTGAGACAGAGTCTGACTCTGTTGCCCAGGCTAGAATGCTGTGGCATCAGCCTAGCTCACAGAAACTTCAAACTCCTGGGCTCAAGCGATCCTCCTGTCTCAGCTTCCCGAGTATCTGGGACTACAGGCATGTGCCACCATGCCCGGCTAATTTTTTCTATATATATTTTTCATTGTCCACATAATTTCTTTCTATTTTATATTTTTTAGTAGAGATGGGGGTCTCGCTTTTGCTTAGGCTGGTCTCAAACTCCTGAGCTCAAACGATCCACCCGCCTCGGCCTCCCAGAGTGCTAGGATTACAGGCGTGAGCCACCGCGCCCGGCCTGAATATTGCAAGTTAATATTCAACAGAGAAAATCACCAATGCCTAAGTAAAAGTTTCAACACACGAAGCCTGGAGCTTTAACCTTGGTCTGTGTGTTCTTTTGCCTCCATTTCAGTAGATATTTTGCTTCTCAGACCCAATGACTTATCAAATAGTAAAAAGTAAGTTTTCTATTGGACATCTTGCCTGGATGGTATGTCAAACTATTGTTGGAAGCCCAACTGGTTATGGGAACTTAGACATCTCAGTCCCAGCTGGGGGAAATACCAGAACTATGGTTAAGACAATTAACTTCATGATGAATTAGAGATATTATTTCAAAAAATTGAACAGAAGACAAGACTGATGTGGCTTGGGACAGAGAGCCTTCTGAATGATCCTGTAGGGATCATGAATTTAAAGTGCTTAGAAATGATACTTCCACTAAAGAATGATAATTAAAGCTGCCTGAGATAAGAACTGGCACTGGCAGGTTAACAATTGGATTCTTTAAAATTCTAAATTGCCATTCTTCCCTTATAAAATCTATGAGTGTATAACTTCTTTCTTGTCATCTTAAAGAATGTTATCCCTGCGGAAAAATACTAGAGCAGTCATTCTTAACTAGGGACAATTTTTCCCCCAGGAAACATTAAGCAATGTCTGGAAACATTTTTGGTTGTCCTAACTGGGGAGTGGGTGCTACTAACATCTACTGAGAAGAGGCCAGGGTGCTGCTAAACATTCTGCAGTGCACAGAACAGCTTCCCATAACAGCATTATTCAACCCTAAATGCCGATAGTATCAAGGTTGAGAAACAGCACAAAATTAAAATTTATAATATTCACATGAATCATTACTATTATGATCCATTTTATGTATCTGGTAGCATACTTTAGGTAGAGAAATAGCTAGCTTGTTAAATGAAACTGCTATTGAAAATATTTGGAAATACATAAATTTATATATCTGTCTATGTGTGTGCTTATATATATGTGTGTATATGTACACATATGGATATATATGTGCATTGGGATTAATTGTTCACATGTTGATTTTATTTTCTATCAAACCCACTAAACTGTAAGTTTTTAAAGATTTGAGCGATGTCTTGCTTATATTCCCAAGTTCTAAGAAAAGTTTTATTTGTTTGGTTTTTTTCTCATTTAAAACAATGTGTAAAACAGCAAATAAACAAGTGAACATGGTTTATGTTTTGTGTATGTGGGTTTTGATGGAAATAGACTAATAGGAAAATACTAAAATAAGCAATATAGCATGACAGTTTAGATCACGATTTTGACTTCCTTGGTTTAATCCTATTTCCTCTACTCTAGCAGCAGTATGCCACTCGTCAAGTTGTGAAATGCCTCTATGCATTCATCAGTTTACTTATAAAAAGGGGGTAATAGTAAAACCTATTACGCAAGATTGTTATAAGAATTAAAAAAGTGTACATAATTTAAAAACTCATAGCAATGCTTGGGCACATAATATATTTTATTTGTTGCCATCTGTATTCACTCTTCTTATCAAATTCTTTTAAAGGGTGATAAAATTTAGCAGAGCTTGGAACATGTGTCTGACCTCTGTGTTTCTCCTTGTGTCTCTGTGAGAAAGAACAGATATGGTACTTCATTCTTCTTTGTGTGGAGTGCAAGAATACAGCCCACAGCAGATGAGAAATTGTGTTTATTTTCCAGACTCAAGGAAAATAGGGAGGACCTCAAAATTTCCTGAAGGCTCTGCAGGTAGAAAGCAGTAAATTCTACCAGAGAGAGGCTATGCTCTGCTCTACTGGTTGGCTGAGTGCTATCTTGGGAGGGCCTCAAGATCTTGCTGCCCACAGCCAATTCATAGGTAAACTGTTCTTGGGGGCTGATTGCCTCTTAGGCTTGGAGGGCCTTGACATGCATAAAGAAGGCTTTGATAGGAGATTCCACAGTGCTCAATAAATATTTTTAATGTACGCTGTGTGTATGGGTGAGAGAGAGAGAGAGAGAGAGAGCTGGAAGGATGGGAGGGAGAAAGGAGGAAGGAAGTCACTATTTTGAAGATCTGTATGTTTATGTATGTATTTCTATTCTGTTTATGCAATTGTGGACTTACTAATTAATATTAGAATCTAGGCTAGTCAACAAATGAATGCCAAATTTTTCCTTCTCTTATTTCTGTTTTCACTTCTTTTCATTTGTTGCTTAAGTTCTTTCCAAGTCTTGGTGTGCAGTATCCCTCCTTAACTCCTCAACAGCTTCCCCATCCTTCTCTAAGGCATTTCTGCAGTTGCCAAGTGAATGCTCTACTAGTATCATATTAGAGTGTAAATTAAGACATCCTGTTGAACTTCCCAGAGGACAATAGTGCCAAATTCCCAACGATCTGTTTTCATTAAGGCATAGCAATTAGAGAAAAACAAAGGATATATGCTGTAAAATTATTTATTCATCTCCATCTTTGCTTATAATAATATGCTTATATATAATATGTAATAATGGCCAAACACATCATTGCATATTATTCAAAAAAGCACTTGATAAGATTCTGAACACATAGAAATTTGCCTTCAAATCAATATATTTATGTCAACTCATATATACTATTTATTGAATGAAAATTGAATATTTCACAAGATAGCAAGTGCTTGGTCCTCTGAACTGCATACCATAAAATAGAAAATTAATAAGCATATATTTAGAACTGCACAGGATTAATAGTAGCAATATTTCTGTTCTCTTCAAACAAAAAATATATACACTCCTGAAGTGGATTTATTTTTCTCACCATAATATAAATTTTTCACTTGTTTCTCACTAAATTAAAGTTGTGAAGAGAATACAGATTTTTAAATGTGAAAAGAATAAACAATTTGGATCAGCAAGAAGGGAGCTTTATTTTGATGAAGAATTGAAAGTGGTTGAGCTTACAGGACTTGAATTCAGCCATGCCTAGGACTTTGAGTGTCACTTTGAGCTGAGGCTTGAAATTGCCATGACTGTGTTTATTGATGTATCCTCAACTAAATAATATAATAGATAATTAAAATTGTATACATCTACTGTTAAAAGGTAAATTGAGGCACAATAAAATAATACAAAGTTTATTTGTGTAAACAGCAATTCATAAATCAGGAAACACCAAACCAAAGGTGGTTTTGAGTTCTGCCAAGACAACACAAGCAGAAGGTTTTTATAGAAGCAAAATGGGAGTGATACTGGACTTTGAATTCTTGGTCCCCAATAGAAATTGTCATAAGACCAGAAAAGTTGAAGCCAGCAAGGCTTTATTTTGGGTTTTTTCTTGAACAAAAGGGAGACAGTACTTATCAAGAAGCAACCAGACTGGCTCCTTGATCAAAGGGCTGGGGGATGTTTATGGGATTGTAAAGAGGGAAGCAGGTGTCAACTTTGAAGTCATTACATTAGAAGCGGGGTTCTGTTGGCAACTGAGAACTTGGTGGTCATACTTCTTCATACATCACATGTATCATTAGCATTTTAAGTTTCTACCCCTGGAAGTGATTTTTAGCAGTAGAATAAGGGTAGAGGCTTATAAGTGGTCAAATTTGGACTTCTTGGCAGAAACGAGTTGGTGTCAATTCTAACTCAGAGCTGACAAACCTCACTCAGGATGGTTGCCACATCCTGTGCAGAAAGCACAGTTAGTTCTTTCTTTCACATCCTGTGACGAATACAAACCTAGTTCCTTTTTAACAGATTATTGCCATCTATGGCAGGCCCAGGCTTGAGGCTCAGGCAGGGGGATCCACGCCCAGTCCCTATGTTGTCTTAGAAGCAAGGCAATTTGATTTGTTACAATTACGTAGATGTCTTATTTGGTTTATCCTGTGAGGATGTCCCTAGTTGTATACGTCATTTGGCAGCTTCTGATTGGTTAAGATTAAATTTTGTTTTCTTTAATACAGCCATTTATGAGGAAAATCCCAAATTAACTTTTGCTTATGTTTGCAAATCAAGCAAGGTCAAGGTTGCTTCCGTGGCTTAACTGGCTTTTGTCTGCTCAAGGAATTCTCAAGGCTTGTTTTCTTTTTATTTTATTTTAACTTTCTATATATACCATCTCTGTTTATAAAGTGTAATGGTAGTGTTTGGGAACAAAGAATTTTCACAAAGATTTTTTTTTAGTTTCTTCTGGCTTATTTCCTATTGAGGCAATCTAATGACCTCTTCTGGATTGCGTAGATTATTTAATCTCCCTTTGTTGTGACTAAAGCCTGAGAAGACGTCACCACAACCTGAGGCAGGCTGTGCAGTCTTAGGAAGCTTCCTGGATATCTTTCCAGTTAAGACATATGGTATAAAAAGATTTACATGAGTCTTTTTTATTTTATTTCTACAGTGACATCTCTGTGTCAATTTAGCTAAGTAAAAGCTATGTTTCACAGATTTCCTTCTCTCTATGGTGGTGTCTGGTTAGGTTGACCATAAGAGAAATTTGTGCGAGAAGAAAAGCAGCACCATTTCTAATGTTCTAAAATTTGGTGTAGGATCAAGTGCTGTTGCAGCTTCTGCACATCTTCACTCATCTGCTGGCTTAACTCATGGGTAGTGGGTATCAGCCAGACCTCCAGCCTCTCCCTTTCCCACTGAATCTAATCTTTCAGTTTCTCTGAGTCCTGGGCTGGACAGTACGCAGTTTCACAGTGAAGAGCGCCAGGCTATCCTGCAGGTCTCCCTCTTCACAAAGGTTGGAGCTGGTGAGAGACAAATGTGACTTTCACGTCCTCCTTGCTCTCCATCCACTATGCATTTATCTTTCTTTTCTGGCTTCCAGACATGATTTCAGGTCTACAACTAAATGCAGATGCCACAGCCACCACAGAATGCTTAACCCATTCCCAGAATTGCATAAAGTCTAATTTTTATAATAAATTCCTTTTTCTACATTGCTGAGAGTGCTTGTCTTTCCTTTTCAAACCCTAACCAATACAAAAGCCTTTATATTCAGATGTTTAGTTACCAGTCACATGAATGCATTTTTCTCATATCCATATTTGAAAATGGAATATTTTATGATCCAATTTTTCATGTACAGTTAGGTGCTTAAGTGAAATGAATGACAAAGCAGATATTGGCAGGATCTCTATTTTGTTTAGGTTTTTGTTTTTTTTTTTCTGTATGGAAGGGTACTGCCTCATAGGCATGTGAGAAGGTGTGTCCTCTGTTAAAGAAGCAACCCCAATATGTACCAGGACCACAACTTTTGGCAGAGCTTAGGAAGAACCACCCTCCACAGGGTGGCAGAATATTGCTTTGTTTTTATGGCAGGTAAATTTCATCAGCATTTATTCTATACCATTAAGGGAACCATTGCTACTCTCCTGTGGGAGAAAACTTAGTTATTGAGGGTCCCAGTGAGTTTTTCCATAGCAAAAGAGAAAAAACATTGGGTTAGCATTTTCTCAGCACTTTTGGTTTTTGATTACCACAGCCTGGGTCATTAAACTGCCACTCTGTAGGAGACTTTCTCCCCATCTTTGATCCACTCATGAGTGACCAGGTAATTCAAAGATTTGTAGCATAAATAGAGCCGCTGTTAGCCCATGACTACTTTTCTAGGAATTAGGAAAGGCATCCCTCGATGGTGGATAACCCTTAAATGGTGGCTCTGCATTTAATTTTGTTAAAGGTGTAATTAAATTATACTCTTCTTTGAAGATCTTTAACTGAATCTTCCTTACAAAGATGCTCTGCTGCAAGCTGCCTATCATTTGTAAACATTTTCTAATATTGGGGTATCTAGCTTCTTTGGATTTCCCTAATGGTTATCACACATTCTATATTTATTTATGTGGTCTATATATATAATTCTCTCATAATTCTCTCATAATAGAGAATTAACATTTAATATTGGCCTCTCCTAATGTCTTACCTTCTTATGATTTTTCTTAATTATAAAACGTGTTCAAGAGGTAAACAAATCATACAACAGTTTGCTAGCCTCAAATACATGCTTATTATTTAAAATAAAACTGTTAAAAGAACTCCAACAGAATAATGATCCCATCCTTTCGACTTCCTACCCTCCCTTGCTTCCTCTGTCACTAATTTTTTCTTTCCTCTTTATAAGAAAAAACTTTGATCATTTATTTTTTTCATAAGAAAATTCTTTTGCTTGTAATTTTCAGCTCAAAATCTCCTGTTTAAACTATCTTTAATGGTCACTTTCCTGATTTCATCCAATTTTTCTTAACCATGCAATTGGCTTTTCTATTGAAATTTACTCAGAAAATTATTTTAAACCTCAAAATGAAGGCTAAGCTGTTATAGATGTAGCAGAGCACACCAATTTATAATGAGCATAATTAGTGTCATTCTTTTCAGTAAACTTATTTGTGTATTAGTTTTCTCATTTACAAAATGGGGATAACATTTGAGGATACATTTAAAAAATATCTAGGAAATTGGCACTATGTAAATAGTGAATGAATAAGAAATGGAATAATTATACTGAATTATACTGAAGCCTAAGGATAACAACAGCTAATTTATAGCTTGCTATGATTTTTCTGACTAAAGTTTAAACAATTTTTATCACTGAGGTGTGTTGATCAACTTGTGAGCAAAGCACTCAATTTAAAATTAGCCATTTTTTATTCATTCCAGCTTTTGCTAGTTATCTTTGATTCACAGAAGGCAGGGGTTTAATAAATCAATAAATTTCAGGGACATTTTACATTTTTGAGCATTTATATTTTCAAAAATAATAGACATAATGAATGTGGAAATATCTTCCTCCGAAAAACTTCAAGTGTATCTTAGGACTCTATTAATATGCTATGTATTTGTAATTCAATGAAATAGATGAGTCACTTATAAGAAAATAGATTTTTCAGAATCTTCAAAAATGTCTTTCAGTACATAACAGTACAGCAAGTATGTGGCAAAAATTTAGAAATAAATTTTGAAGATAATTCTGACTTCTCCAACATTTACTTAGAAACAAAAAACTATTCTGATGTTAAGTTAATCTTTCATTCATTATATAACTCATGCCATTAAAAATGTAGAAATTAAGTGTGTTTAAATATCCTAGGTCTACTTCCTATTTAGATAGGCCAATATAATGATGATGTCATGCTCAGAAAGACATATGCTTTCTTTTCCTGACACTGTTTTTTTTTTTTTTTTTTTTTTCTTCTTTAAGTAACTAACAATTGATCCCATATGGAGAGGCAGTGAACAGATTTCTCCCATAGTTACCCTGTAAATATGGTTTTCTCCTACCTCCACCATTAGTAGTTCTCATTATTTATTGTTTGAAAAGACATTAACACAGAGGCCAATTATTTTACTGGAGAAAAAAAAATTGCCAACCAGAAAGTAAGATCGTATTTGCTGAGAACTATTCTTCAGGTCATGCTCATTGTCACATAACTGGTATTTCTTAAAAACACTGAGTTAATTTGGTTATGTAAAACTCTACTATGTTTCAGAGTTGATGGATTTTTCTTCATCCTTCTCTACTTTGTTTCCCTACAAATGAAATGATTTTTTTCCTACATTTTTATTTTGTAGAGATTTGGCCCATATTTATGGATTTTCCTTAGATTAATGCTGTTCATGAAATAAAACATTCCTGGAATTTTTTTTTGCACTGAATAATTTGGTTTATTCATAATAAAAATAAACTTCATTTGCTGCTACTATTATTTAGTTTCTGTAAGAAGCAGGTCTTCTTTCCACTACTTCGTTCCTTGTTTCTACAAAAATCATGTGACTGCTAAGCTTTCTGTTTATACATATACCAACAAAAAAATGTGCAATGGGTTTTCAACATTTGCAGCACTCTGATTTTAATATGTCATGTTTGCCTTCTAGAGCACCCAAAGGTACATTAGGTATGGAAGAATCTCAGCAATCATGAGTTTTTCATTATAAGTAATTAGAAATATAAACAGTTAAAAAACAGTTATAAGAAGAAAATTATTCATGAATCCTGTGTCCATTTTGCCTAGAAAAGAATAATATCAAAACATCATGACAAGGTTGGCAGCAATTTTTTTCTTTAATATATTTTCTGAGTTCAAAATAAAAGTAGCTACAAATGACAGGATGATATGTGAGGTTCAAGGAAACATTTCCATCCAAAATCGGTACCTTCTTGTACATGACATTCCACTAGCTACAGCTACTCCACTTTCCAGTTTTCATTTCCATGTTAGTGACATTTCTGAAGCAGAGATATTTGATTTCTTTTTTGTCTTGTATCCTGTTTTTCCCTTTATTTTTAATAGTGCTTTGTGGATTATTTTTGCTTCTTGTTCTTTAAATCCCGACTAGTTGCTTTCACCAGTGATAATGATAAAAACGTTTGTATGAGTAAATTCAGTGACATATCTTATCCAAGAATTCTCGGAGGCAACTTACATTTTTTTTTTTCTTTCTCTACCACCTTTCATTAAGAAATAGGCTTGAAGAGGTAGATTGTCTTGCCCAGAGGTATGCTGAGGTTAGCAGCAGAGGCAGATCCAGAACATAAGGCTATCCTCTTTCCATTACAACATGCTACTCAATTTCCCATAATTATGAGAGCACGCGCCCTCCTCTGCCAGACCTCTCTTTGGCATTGGCAGAGGTGCTTTGCCTGATTAGCTTTCAGTCAACCGTCACGGTTCAGCAGCCATCTCGAAATGTATCCTTCTCATCATTTTTGTGCTTGTCAGCAGCTACCTTTTGCATTTCACTCTGTCATAACTTTTCGGGTCCTTTACAGTATTCTATGAAGCATGACACAGAGAGACAGTTTCACAATATGGGAGAAGTCCTGAGAGAAAAAAGTTCATGGTTCAACATGTGACCCAAAGAGAGATTTGTCCCAAGCTGTCAAACAAACAGCCTTACTTGAATCTAAGGCACAGGGACTATAATCATTGAATAGGTAAGTAACTTGGATTTTTGAAAAAGAGTTGTGACACTCCAGGCTGTAGGTATTTGTGGAAAGGTTTAATGCCTTTGTTAGGAAGCTATTCTTGTTTGCTCTGAACCCTACTAACTCACACCTGATGTGGACTTCCCATTGACTTCAAAGGATCTGCAGCCTGGCTAGGTAGGCAGGGTGCTGAGAAAAAGGGAAAGGAAGTCCAAGGTCCTTGAAAGTCACATTAATTCTTCTTGATGATTCAGTTGGCCGAGTAAAAAGGACAAAAAACAACAAGGAGAGATGCTTTAAAATAAATGGAAATAAATGTGGGAATAAAAGAGGGACATGAAATGAAAAATGTCTCTTTGGTCAATGGTTTCTATTTTGTGAATTCTTGTCCTATTTTCAATGTGCCACATTTCCAAAGCTTAGTAAGTGTTCATTCTTTGAGCTTCACATAATAGAGAAAGGGAAGGGCAAAAAAGGTTTATCCAATATAGTACCCATGTGTGTTACCTCTTCTGATTAGTTACGTTTTATTTGCAAAATTGTTTCTTTGTTCTTTATAATTAGATTAAACAATTCTGCACTATATAGTTCATTTTTAGCACCCTTTATTTCTTTATGAATGACTTAATTATAGTAATAGATATTAACTGCAGATACCCACTGAAAACATGAATCTTTTTAATCCTTATTTCCAAATATATATGGTTGTACATATGTATAATGAATCAGAGTAGGTGACAAGCATATACGATATATGCATATGTGTATATATGTATAGGACATATGCATGCTATATATACACATATAAATATGTGTATAATATGCACATTACTCTAACTAAAAAATTCTTTTGTCAATAAACTGATATCTAGTACAGAGAACATTTTATATCACAGAATTATAGTATAGTTAAATTGTGTTTAATATACATATGCATATACTCTCTCTTTAGCGTTTTGTATACTACGTATTTTAATTTTAGATTTTAAGGAATTAGGATCCCAGGATATATAGTAAGTTACTGAATAATAATTTAATTTTCTCTATCAAGAATTTCCATCATCTTCCCATATATCTTGCACATAAAATATTTCTTTCACAATAAATTGTTGCAGTTAAGCCAACATTCTAAAACAAAAAAAAAAAAAAAAAAAAAAGCAGGGGAAGTACAATATTAACCACAATTTCTTTTCCCAATTATAATTATCATGTGGTCAGAGTTTATGGAAGTATAATAAAAAAGAACTGATTGGCTCAAGATAAAATACATATGATGAAATTTATGTTACCATTCTCCCAAATTATGTTATTATTGTATGGAAAACCATCACCATTTGATCATAACTGTCAAGTTGCTATAGTCTGATCCTTTTTTAAAACTATTTTGTGAGGAAATATGCAATTTTGTTTCTTTGTTTTTCATTGTAATGAAATAGGTATCTTTTAAATATGGTAAATTTAAGTTAAAGTGAATTCTAAAAATATACTGCAAGTATATAGGCAAATGAGTGGTAGGATTTCTGAACCTGGCCAAGCACTTACTTGGTTGGGATAATTGTTACTTTGTTTCCAATCTGTAAAACATCACATACAGATAATAAATGTCTAGTGAATAAAAATTTAGTAAGTAATAATGAATTCCTGATTTTTCTAACATCAACTAGTATATATTCCTAAATTTTATGTACTACCAAGAAGATATGAAATATTAAATAAAAAATATATAAAATGGATGGTAGAAGTTGTATTTTGATGTCAGGTAAAATACTTAGAACATCACCTAGTTTTGCTCAGAAATGTTTGAGTCATAGTGTTGTCATTATTGTAAAAGAAGAACAGAAATTCCATTCTATTTCTTGCCTCAATTTCCATAAACATTATGATCTATACGTATCAACATATTTATTTACAGGTAGTGATTAGTCAGTGATAAAATGTAATTTAGAAGCATGGATCCCACAGAAATGTTTAGAGTATGCAGAAATTACATTTCTATTTTTTTGAATCTTCCCATGCAGAGGTGGGGAAACTGAGGCCTTCTGATTTCAAGATTTCAGGATTGTTCTTTTGCACCAAAAGAGGCAAGAAAAGCTTCATTTTTCGCTTCTGCACCCTGTATAATAAAAGGATTTGCTCTATAAAATTTGGATTCAGTCAAAAGGCCACAGTCAAAGATCCCGAAGGCCACATGTAGCCCCACCCCAAGCAGAACTGTACACTGCAGAGGCCTGCTCTACTTATTTTTTGTTGTTTTAGTAGAAATATCAGTACCAATACTAACCGCACTTTACCTTCTAGTTTAAAATAATCATCATTGTTCATTTTAAGAATAAATCTAAAGGTTTTTCATTTCTGAAATAACTTACCATATAAAAAATCTTAGAGACTGATTGAATAAAATTTTAGGCTATCAGACACAGCTTAACATTTTTAATTAGTAGTATATTACAGCCTTAACACATTTAATTACTAATATATTACATTTGAGAAATATTTATATACATTTTATATAGAATTAAATATTTTATTTGAGATAAATGCAGATTCACATATGCTGTATAAAATAACACTGGAAGATGTTGTGTACTCTTTACCCAGTTCTTCCTAATAGTAATATCTTTCAAAATTATAGTCCAGTATTATAACCAAGATACTGACTTTGACACTCTCAAGGTACAGCACATTTCTGTTGCCAAAAGGATCCTTCACATTGCTCTTTTATAGCCACACAAACTCCCTCCATCTTAAGCCCTGGACAGCACTAATCTCCATTGCTAAGATTTTGTCATTTCAAGCATGTTGTATAAATCATAAACTAATAACTTTCTTTTATTGGCTTTTGTTTACTCAGTATAATTCTCTGGAGATTTATCCAGGTTGTTGCATGTATAAATAGTTCATGCTATGGTCTGAATGTTTGTGTCCCCCTCAAATTCATAAGTTGAAATCCTAACTCCCAAGGTGATGGTGTTAATATGTAGTGCCTTTTGGAGGTGAATCAATCATAAGGACAATGCCCTTGTAAATGAGATTTGTACCCTTATAAAAGAGGTCCAGGAGATACCCTTTTCCTTTTCCACTTTGTGAGGACAGAGCTAGAAGGCACCATCTATGATCTAGACAGCAGGCTTGCACCAGACATCAGATCTGCTGGTGCCTTCATCTTGGACTTCCCAGGCCCCAGAACTGTGAAAACCAAATTTCTGTTGTTTATTAGCGACAAGTTTATAGTGTTTTGTTATAACAGCCTGAACAGACTAAGACAGTTTGCTCTTCTTTATTACTGAGTAATATTCCATGATATTGATGTACCATAGTTTGTTTAACTTTCACTCATTGAAGGACACCTGATTGTTTCCATTTTTTTCCTATTACAAATAAAGTTTCTATGAACAATCATGTACAAGTTTTGTCTAGTTAGAACTTTTTCATTTCTCTGGGATACATGTGGTTGTATGGTAAGAGTACAGTTAATTTTTTTTGTTTGTTTTGTTTTGTTTTTTGTTTTTTGACTCTTAACTGTTTCCAGAGTAGCTGTACTCTTTTACACTTTTATCAGCAATGTATACTTATACACATCTATTTCTTTTCCAGTACCACACAGTCTTGATTGCTGTATCTATATAATTTAAATTATAGATTGATTCATTTTACTTTATTATTGATTTTCAATATTGGTTTTAGGAATTATAATCCCTTTGCCTGTCCATACAAATTTTCAAGTGATCTTGTCTATATCTACAAAATATCCTACTGTAATTTTCATAGGAAATGTGACAAACTTTTATATCAATTTGGAGGAAACTTACATCTTTACTATGATGAGTCTTCCAATTCAGAAACATAGTATGTTTCTCCTTTTATTTAGATCTTTTATTTCTTTCATCAGCACTTTGTCGTTCTCAGCATATAAATCCAATACATGTTTTGTTTGATTAACACTGTTTCTTTTTTTTCAGCAGTTGCAAATGGCGTTGTATTTCTATTCAGTATTTTTGTGTCCATTGCAACTACAATTGACCTTTGAATAGTATAATTTTGAACTGTTTGGGTCCACTTATACATGGATTTTCTTCTTCTTCTTCCACCACTAAAACAGCAAAATTAACCCCTCTTCTTTCTCCTGCACCTCAGCCCACTCAATGGGAAGATGATGAGAATAAAGACCTTTGTAATGATCCACTTCTACTTAATGAATAGTATATATATTTTCTCTTCTTTATGATTTTCTTAATAACATTTACTTTTCTCTAGCTTTATTCTAAGAATGTTGTATATATAACATATATAACATACAAAATACATGTTAATAGACTGTTTATGTTATTGGTAAGGCTTCTGGTTAACAGTAGGGACTTTTTGATAAAAGCCATTTTCACTGGAGTTAACTGAACTCCTTGTTCAAAACTCCTTGTGGTTTTGATTTGCATTTCTTTGATGATTAGAGATGTTGAGCATTTTTTCATATATTTGTTGGTCATTAGTCTATCTTCTTTTGAAATTTTTCTATTCATGTCTTTTGCCTAATTTTCAGTGGGATGGTTAGATTTTTTTTTTTTCTTGTTGGTTTGCTTACATTCTTTATAGATTCTAGTTATTAGCCCTTTATCAGTTGTGTAGCATGCAAATATTTTCTCCCATTCTGTAGGTTGTCTATTCACTCTAATGATTATTTCCTTGGCTGTGCAGATGCTTTTTAATTTGATCAGGTCCTACTTATTTATTTTTGTTGTTGCTGTGATTGCTTTTGGGATCTTCATAAATTCTTTGTCTAGGCCAATATCTATAAGGGTTTTTCTAACATTTTATTCTAGAATTCTTATGGTTTCACGCCTTAGGTTTAAAGTCTGTTATCCATAGTGAGTTGATTTTTGTGAGTGGTGAGAGGTATGAATCCTGTTTTAGTCTTCTATATGTGGCTATCCAATTTTCCCAGCACCATGACACACTATTTTTTTAAAATTTTTGTGAGGACGGTCTCTTTATGTTGCCCTGGTTGGTCTTGAACTCGTGGCCTCAAAGAATCCTCCCACCTAAGCATCCCAAAGTATTGGAATTACAGGCATGAGCCACAATGTCAGGCTGTATTTTGTATTTCTTTGCTAAACTTTTTTTTTTCTTTTCTAAGGTATTCCATATTTTTTTGTTTCAGGTTTATTTATCACTTCTCTTCGAAGCATTTTTGTGGCAACTGCTTTAAAATCTTTGTCAGATAATTCTAAAACTTCTGTCATCTTGGTGTTGGCATCTATTGACTGTCTTTTTAAAATTCAGTTTGAGATCTCTCTGGTTCTTGAAATGTCAATTGATTTTTTATTAAAACATGGACATTTGGGGTATTATGTTATGAGACTGAAGATCTTAAAGCTCTGTTTTAGCTGGCTTTCTTTGCCATCACTTTGACAGAGGATGTGTATGCAGGCTTGGGGCCACTGCCTCAGTGCTGTCAGATGAGTGTAGAAGTCTAGGTTCCTCACTCGGGATTCCCTGACCCATAGGGAAAGTACCTCATTTCTATAGGGTGTGTGTAGGAATTCTGGCCCCCACTAGGCTTCCATTGATATCTCCCTGGCTGGAAGGAGTATAACACCTCTTTACTGATCCTCACTGGTCTCCACTGACACCACAGAGAGAGTGGCCTTACAGCTGATGGTAGTGAAAGGCCTGACTCTGCAGTAGATCTTCACTGACACAACCACAGATGGGCGTAGGAGGGACAAGTTATTATTAGCTCTGATGGATGTCAGGCTAACCTTATGGTCTCTAATGGCATCACAGGGAAGGGGACTGTTTTTGCCTTGTAGATATGGCAGTAGTGACTTCTTACTTGGCCTTTTCAGATACTACCCTGCGGGAAGAAGGAGGAATTGGGGTGCTTTATTAGTCAGGTTTCTCCAGAGGAAAAGAAACTAACAGGATGGATGTGTGTGTGTGTGTGTGTGTGTGTGTGTGTGTACAGACACTGTTGACCCTTCAACAACATGGGTTTGAACTTCACAGGTCCACTTATATGCAGATTTTTTTCAATAAATACAGAAAGGCCTCTGTATCTGTGGGTTCCACATTCACAACCAAACAGGGATTGAAAATACAGTATTCATGGAATGTGATACCTGTGGATGCAGAGGGATGGAGTTTTGTATATATGGGTTTCACAAGGCCAACTGTGGTACTTGAGTATACTGAGATTTTGCTATCTGTGGAGGTCTTGGAGGCATACACCTATGATACAAAGGGATGGCTATGTTTTAATGTAATAAGTTTTAAGATTAGTGGTCAGCAAACTGGAGACCCAGAAGAACCAGTGATGGTGTTGTTCTAGTCCAATTCCAAAAGCATGAGAACCAGGAGCCAATGCTGTAGTTCCTGTCATCAACCGTGCAGGCTCAAGGTCTAAGAAGAGCCAATGTTTCAGTTCAAATCTGAAGTTAGGAAAAAACAGATATCCCAGCTAGGAGGCACTCAGGCAGCAGTTGCTTCTTACTTCTAAGAGGGTCAGGTTTTTTTGTTCCATCCAGGCCTTTAACTGGTTCAATAAGGCCCACACATAGTGGGGAGAGCAATGTGCTTTACCCAGTCTATTGATTTAAATGTTATCTTATCCAGAAACACCCTCACAGACATATTCAGAATACTGTTTTGACCAAATGTCTGGGCACTCTTTGACTCAATCAAGTTGGAATGTAAAATATAAAATTAACCATCACAGGTGTCTTGTTATAACCTGGCAGGGATGGAAGTGTAGACTTTCCACTTTGTTTTTTAAAAATTTGTGTCGTTTGGTTATAGTAAAGCATTTACTGTCTAAAAGTTTTTCTGTCTTGCTAAGCTGCTCCTTTTTTGTTCCTTTGGCTAGAGAGAACAGGTTTTTGCTGGGGCAAATAAAATCTGTGTCTGTATGTCTAGGTGGCTGATATTTTCAGCTGAGATACATGAGGCAAAATGAAAACTAAGGAACTTAGCACGATGTCATTTGTTTGGGTCTCAAGTTTCCTATCTGCCTTTTGCCCTCCACCGTTGAATGTCTGTGTTTGTTTTATACAAAATGTCCAGGGTTTTTGGTGTACTTAATTGGAGAAAAAGGAAAAAGTATGTCTCTTCCATCTTCCTGAAAGCAGACCTTCAAGAAATCAATGTTTAATATTTTTGATCGGAGATCTGATCTGTGTATCACAAGGTCAAGAAGCAGCTTGGCAATTACCGCACTGAATTTTGTGAGCTGGTATTTTATCCTGAATTTGGGCTTTGTTGTTGATTACATTGATTAGAGAGTTGCCAAATTATCAATTCATGCTGTACTTTTTAGGGACAGTTTTTAAAAATAACTTTAAATATATGAGTTCTGGTCTCTAGTATTTCATGGGCTGTGACTTTTTTTTCCTTCATCTTTGTTCCTATGAGGTAGATGGAAACATAAAAGCCATTCAAGAAATAGACCTTATGGGAACAGAAATGATCCTGACTATGTGGTTTAAAGCCTTAAGGGGAATGTGTTTCTATGCTTTTATTTAAAAACCTTGAAATAAATGAAAATATTTCAAGCATCATTTTTTTCTAATTATAGTCATGCCTTTTGGAATGTTCCTGTGTTTCTACAGTGTATCATTTCTTAACTGCAAATATCCTCTGTGACATCACTGAGTGTAAAAAAAAAAAAAACAAGGCAGACAAATGTAGTTATCAAATGAATACTTTAACTGAACCTGAAGAGCTAGAACTCCATTCACAAATATTTAATTTTTATATCCACTTGTAGTAGTTTAAATTAGGATGCACTTTATGCCAAGGTTATCATTCAAATATATTTTAAACTCTCATCACTACGTCTACAATATAATACGTGAAAATGCAGTACATAAGACCTTTATAATAGATGATGAAAGGAGGGTTTAAAAATAAATACATGCTGTCGTATAAGATAACCATTTTATTTCAAATGTGTTTGTATTTCATTTAACCATCTAATCACCAAGTTCTAAATTGCTAAATTAAAGTTTAGTAAATAGGAAAGTATCAGAAGAACAGGTTACTGTTCTGTATATTAATATAACAAATATTACCTCCTTTTATATGCCTACTGCTAGAGATAAGTTTATAAGGGTATGACCTAGTTTAGATTTGTCCTTGAGACACGCCTAAAATACCATTTGGTAAATAATATTAAAGTCACTCACAGAATTTATTTTACATGTTTCACTCTAATAGAAATTTCTTTTTAGAATTTGGGAAGGGAATCAGGCTTATAGTTCCTTTTAGCTTGGCATTCCCTCATCATTGATTGAGGACTTATTTGTAAGTTAAACAAATTGTGCTATTTAATCTTCACAACTCTCAAATGCATGTATCATTTTGTAGATGAAGAAACTAAAACTGTAATTTAAGTAATCTCTTTCAAAATTCTCTCATATTGTGGTATATGGTTATTTCAATTTCTTTTTATCAGCATTTTATCCTGATTATTCTAAATAATATTTTCTTGCGTTGTCTGAGTTGTAATCATTTTTGAAAGTTTTGAACGTAGAGCTTCTAGTTTTATTTTTATAATAAAAATATTCTTAAATTATGTTATTTTAATTTACAATATTATTATTAGCTTCCATATAGTTGGACTGTTTTTTTTTTGTTGTTTGTTTTTCCGGAGACAGCGTTTCACTCTTTTGCCCTGGCTAGAGTGCCGTGGTGTCAGCCTAGCTCACAGCAACCTCAAACTCCTGGGCTCAAGCAATCCTTCTGCCTCAGCCTCCCGAGTAGCTGGGACTACAGGCATGCACCACCATGCCCGGCTAATTTTTTATATATATATATATATATATATATGTTTAGATGTTCAGCTAATTTCTATTTTTAGTAGAGACAGGGGTCTTGCTCTTGCTCAGGCTGGTCTCAAACTCTGGAGCTCAAACGATCCACCCACCTAGGCCTCTCAGAGTGCTAGGATTACAGGTGTGAGACACCATGCCCAGCCGGGACTGTTCTTTTTTAATTTACAAAATTATTATTAGCTTCCATGTAGTTGGACTATTCTTTGATCCCCAATTCTCTTAAGTAGTTAGTGACTAGTTTATGAATTCTTCACATTGAGTGTATGTATTTATTTTTCTTAACTGATGTTAAGTTACATGGTAACAATGAACTTTATTCTTTCTTTAGAAAATATATAAATATATACACACACTTGTGTATAATATATAGCTATATTATAAAATATAGTTATACATATAGCTATACAGATGAGAGCTACATGTATTATATATATGTGCACACATATATAACTTATTTTTTAATAGTACGGTAGAAAATAAAAGATTTGCTTTAGTAAATTCTTCAGAGGTATCATATGGAGACTTGCTTATGCCAGCAATGGCTGATACTGGATTAGCTTTTCTAACTTTGAATTCAGATCAAGTCTTTTTTGTCTGGAATTCTGGGATAATCACACACCCCATCCTACAAAAGTAACCAAGTATTTATCTTATTTCACTCCTCTTCAAGCTAGATTTTCTATTGGTCTTCCTTTGTTCCTTGATTGATTTGAAATGAAGACATATTTTCCCTTCTCTGGATAGGAAGCCCTGGTGTGTAGATAATCTCTTCAAATGGCACAAACACACGTTCTTTCACTGGTCTGCATAAGCTTTATTTACCTGTTCTTTGATAATTTATGGTCATAGTTAGATAATCAGACTTAAAATTGAGTAAATTATTAATAAAAATACAAGACTTGATAATTTATCTGATGAGTTTCTCTCTCATTAAAACCAGGTATGGTCTGTACAGACCTTTTTCAAAGCTCATTTTGTTTTATTTTGTTTTGACAGAGCAGGAATCTATTTCATGCCTTTCTGTGATACAGATTTTCCAACTTTGTGTCATCTGCTTATGGTTTCCTTTGAAAATGGATAGCATCTGGAGATTCTAATATTACTGGACATTCCATTCCAATTACGTTATAACTAACAACTCTTCCTTTCAAATGAATTGGTTTTTAAGCATAAGCTGTTTACTGACAGGCCACTGAGTAAGAAACTTGGCATGTTTCTAAAATGGGGAGGAAATTGGAGGTTATCTCTTTCTTTATGTTGTTTCTATAGTTTTCCATTTAATACTTTAGGCTTTCTTCCTTTGCACTTAATTATAGTGAAAGAAGTAGACTTGAAGTCATCTGTTTAACAGCTACTTACAAGATGTTGTACAAATAACCTGTTTTAGACTAGCAAACCCTAAATATTTTTCACAAATTGATATTGCAAATATAAGAAATATAAAATGTTTGTACCCCCATAATATTCTGAAATTAAAAAAAAGAAAATAAATACATTGAAAAAACAACAACAAAAAAGAAATACAAATAAATAATACTGCGATATTAGCAATATCCAAAAACTTTCTTGGATCCAAAGCAATTGAAAAATGAAAACAAATTATTATTAGAGAAAAGCAATCCTAATGTTACCGTGCAAGATTAACATTCGAGATGGGGTAATGTATAATTTTATTCTTAATTTCTGAATCAATTAAGAAATAAGACAACATCAAAGTTTTAGGGATAAAATAATTAGAAAATGTGGCATAGATTTGCAGTCAAATATTTTCTAATGTATATCTCTCTCACCTTTTGCTCTTCAGAATAACATTGTTCTATCTAGTCAGAGGCAGAACTGTTAGAAAACTTAGCATCCCAGAGGGACAGGGAGCTTACTGAATTTAAGAGAAAGGAAGTATGTGTATGCTGGGGATATGTGGCACTGAAAGAGTCAGAGAGAAATGCCAAGGGTTGAACAGCGCATGTGAAGTTTACTCCCCCAAATTCAAGTACGTACTTCTGTTCTCCAATGACAAGGAAAAAGTATTCCTTCCGTACTTCTCCTTCTCGGGGTCTTCAGCCAATCTCTGCCTCTTCCATTGAAAATGGAGGAGAGAGCAATAATATATTCCAGCGAATAATAATTTTAGAAATGCAATTAATGGTTAAATGGAAATAGATTTTATTTAAGCCCTCAATATAATTTCGGACATATGTTTTATGCCTTCCTGGGTAAGTTAATTTTTAATTTTAACACAACTTTTTTCACAATGACTTTTAACAACAGAGTAACCAAGGCACTGTGGGCAATTCAGTACATTTGCAGAGCACACAGGCTTCCGGCCAGAAAGACATTAGAGAGTAAAATCTAGCCGCCGCCGCCTTCTTCTTCGTCTTTTTTTTGTTGTTGTTTGTTTTTTTTGTTTTTTGCTTTTTGTTTTTTTTTTTTTTTTTTGGCTTGTCCAACCCTTTGCTCTATTTTGCTGTGTGAGTCTGGAGGAAGGGTAATCTTGTATCAATAGGCCCAGAGGTGCTGCTTGTTTTAATATTGGAACAGATGCTCTATAAAATGTAGTGAAGGCCCTGCTTGACAAAAGAGGGTCAAATAAAGATGGTCGTCTAAGAAACTGTTTTAAATATATGGCTATCATTTTGGAGCAGATGGGACTTTTAGAAGCATGTAAATCACATCTCACAAGCCACTATGTTACTGTGTAGTGGAGGCCTTGATTATAAAGAATAGCACAGCACTTTAAGGTTTAAATTTTTTTTTTTTTCTATTTGAGGCCTTGGGTTGTAAGCAATCCTAAATGCAGTGGCTATATGTTTTAATATGGAAACACTTCATGAATAGAAGTGTTGAGATAGAAATAAAAAGGACAGCTTCCTGCTAGAGTGAAACACATGCTTCCTTCTGAGACATCCCTACCTTGCTCATGTAGCATAATAATACTGCTTAGAAAGAAACTCAGAAACAAAATAATAGCTATCAGCTGTCACTTTTCTATAACTATCCAACTAACCTTATGTATGACGTTAAAAAGTGGCTTTCATTATTGTAGACTTCTGTTTCTTTTTAATTGCTTCCATTTTTCTTGAAGTCATTAATATTCAAAAAATTCAATCATTGCACTTCATTTCCTTTTTGAGATTCTTAGATGAAAGACTTCATAAAGCTATAAAATATAAAGAATTATTTCCATATTGAAATAGTTTTTAAAGCAGGATTCTGAAGCCTTGCTTTACATAGAATAAGCCTGGCCTCTTTTGATATCTAACAGCTGAAAAATTACTTTTGAGAAAATGTTCTTAGGTTCAAGGCCTTTTGTCTCCTCTGATAATTGCTCAAATGTCCATATTTTAGTTCATGTTTTGTTCCCTTGAGATTTCTCTTTTATTCTAATCACATGCAAAATTCTGAATACAGAAAATGTGTTTTAAATTTAGAAATTTATTTCAGAAACACTGGCCTTTCTCTCTTTGGAGGGCAATGTTGAAAGTGCTATTTTGCATTTGTCTACTTTATATATTTTGTTCTGTGAACCTCTGCAATTTAAAGTAATTCAGTTTCATCTTTACAATAACAGAGATTCATTTATTTGCAAGTTCTGGTAAAAGGTAAAGTTGGGGATATTTCAAAAATTAAAACACATGTGTTAGGATAAATTATCTCATATTTTTCAGACATTTTGAGTTACATCTAGAATGACATTTATGCAAGTCCAGGTTAGTACATTTTTCTAAAGTTATGTATTATCATAATTTTATACATTTGCCTCTCTCCCTTATCTTTGATTGTATGAAAATTTTTTTAAATATTTAGGCAATATATTAAAAATACTATTATCCCTTACTTTTACATCACTAATATTTTTATATACTTCTTAAAAACTCTTCAACATCATGTATGAGAGTCTCCTTGTTATCAGGTTGGGATGCAGAAAAAGTTTTATTGATTTTAATTTTCCAATTAAGTGGTGTGCATCGCTTTATTTCCCATTAAAGGAATGACATTTTATCCTCCCTATGTCATTTTTCCAATGATAATCTCAAACCACCCACATGCATACATTTGTCCAAAGGCTGTCCTGGTCACATGTGCGTTGGTGATGGAGCCAGAACTTACAAGTAACTCCTGTTTGGAAGATGTTCCTAGCACTACCAAGCACGTAACCCAATGCCCAAACAGACACCTGGAAATCCAGAGAATTTTGCCCTCCATGACTATAGCCCCTGCTATTATTAATCCTATTCACGTCTGCTATTAAGACTGAATCCTGTTCTGCTCTCAAAGATCTCTGAAGATAAGAGGTGGGGGGAATAAATCCCCTTACCACTATCTCTAGTTCTGTTTCTTGTAAGAATATTGTTTGTATTCATATAGGAGACTAAGTTCTTAACATTACAGTTCTCTATTTTAATGACACAGTCTCTTTCTTTAGAATGCAAACCCATGCCCAGCAGACTGGATCAAATGGATATTTACATTGAAACTCTGACCTGAAAGAGGTGGCAGAACAATGATCCCAGCTCTTTCTAGAAACTTCCATGAAAATTCAAACCCTCAGGACTCACTGTTCTTTCCTATTGCAAAAATAATTTCTGACCATATATATATATATATATATATATCTCAAAACTAGATTTCTTCTAGAAGTATCACTTTTCCTGGGGCCATCTCAATCTGTTCTCCATATTTTCATATACAGAAGTATCTCAGAGCTCAGAGATGATGTCGACCACCTCCTCACTGTCCAAACAAATTTCAGAATATATATATCTGTAAGTAAAAACCCTTACTGCTCTGAGTGGTGTCATTTGTAGCTCTATTTGTCAAAGTAGAAGATTTTATTTTCTATCCTCCAGTCAGACTCTAGAGCTCCAGATATTCATAATTTCTTTCCCAGTGAAAATAAAAATTTTAGGTTTATTTCTCAAGACATAATGCTAAAAATGATTTGGAAGGCTTCTAAAATATTCTTGCATGGAGAAAGCACTACTTAATATTCCTAACTGAAACATAAAAAAAAAAAAAAGAGTGACAAAGGTAGAAGAGAAACAAGTTGTCTTTGAAGAGAGAACTCTAACATAGAAATTTCTCTGCTTCAGCTACCTTCTTCTAAAGAGGCCATCTTTCCTATCTCATCCAACCTGATTCATTGGCTGTTTACACTACAGGGTAAGGGTCTTAGAAATGGTTATGTTTTATCAACTAGAAAAATATTTTTCCACACTATTTAGTTTGATGGAATCCTCACCAACCTTCTACTGCATGCTGCCTCCCTGAAAACCTCTTATATAAGTAATACTTTTTTCAATTAATTATGACCTTGCATAGAGGAAATATAGCTAATTAATTCTGCTTCTTCTTACTGTTAAGAGTTGGACTCCTTTGGTAGCAAAATTAATTCAAGCTTTTTCAAGAGAAGCTTGTGATCTTACGTCCACCAACCCTGCTTTAGAGATTGCTGCTCTTCCCAAAACATGGAATACCTAGGAAGCCCAATGAATTCAAAATGGGAATTTTGACATTAATACTTGAAAAATTCTGGGGACTCATCTCTCTCCTAAACATTATGTTTAAATTTTTAGTATACTGCCAAACTATTTCCCAGAGTTGCTATATCATTTTACATATGTTACATTTCCACTAGCAATTTATGAAGGTGCCAGTTTTTCCACATCTTGGTCAATACTTGCTTTTAGATGTGTGTTTGATTACAGCCATCCTAGAGAGTATGAAGTGGTATCGCATCATGGCTTTGATTTTCATTTCCTTATTGGCTATTATGTTGAGTATCTTTGCATCTATCCAGTAACTCTTTGTATATCTTCTGTGGAGAAATGTCTATTTAGTTTCTTTGCCCGTTACTAAGTTAGATCATTTGTCTTTTTGTTATTGAGCTGTGTGAGTTCTTTTTACATTCTAGATACAAGTCCCCTATCAGAAATATAATATGAAAATATTTTCTTCTAATCTGTGAGTTATATTTTCACCTTCTTGATGGTGTATTTGAAGCAAAAAAATTTTTACTTTTGATGAAGTTCAATTCATTCATTCATTTTTGCCACTTGTGCTTCTTTGCCTAACCTAAGGTCACAAAAATTCACTCCTATATTTTCACAAGAGTTTTATAGATTTAGCTCCTATATTTAGGTGTATGATCTATTTTGAGTTAATTCTTTGTATAATATGAGGGAAAGATCAAAATTCAGTTTTTGCATGTGGATATTCATTTAGTTAACAAATAGTGCTGGGACTACTGCTTCCCTGTTGAGTTGTCTTGGCACAATTGTTGAAAATCAATTGGCCATACATGTAAGCATTTATTTCTGGACTCTGAATTCTCCTCAATTCCTCTATCTTTCTTCCTGTGTCAGAGTTACCAAGATTATTCTTAGGTTTGATGATTTGGTAGCAGGCCTCAAAAAACTCAGAAAAGCTGTTATATTCATGTTTATAGTTTATTACAGTGAAAAGACACAGATAAAAATCAGCAAGAAGAAAAGGGAGCATGCATCAAAATTCAGTTAAAACCAGGTGCAAGTTTCCAGGGGTCTTCTCCCAGTAGACATCTGGCACCTGTATGACTGACCTCAGCTACTCAGACTCTAGCCCCCAAGAACAAAAATAGGCATTTACCATACATTGCATTAACATAAACTATCTAATCAAAGTGGTACCACACAGCCCAAGATTTCAGGCAAACAAAACACTTTATCAAGTAGAATATTCCAACAACTCAGAATTCATCTTCCATAAGCCAGACAAAGATCAGTCCTAAAGACAGGTCATTTTTTTTTTTTTTTTTGAAAGGATACACTGACAAATTTTTAATTTAATGGCTGTAGCCCAACATTTTTAGTCAGTTGCAGAACAATATCAATGGCAAAAACATTGACAACGCAGTTCATGGTCCGGTTCTCCCATCTTATGGTACAGGTTCCATCAGCTGTAGTATCCCAAAAGTAAGAGCTGGCTATTTGAAAGCCATATGCATTCTTCTGGACCACTGCACAGGTCACAATATATTTGTAAGCTTTCCGCAGCTTAACCAAATGGGTTAAAGATTGTTCCACTATGCTTGCGGTCCATTGGTTGATGTTGTTCTGATTATAATCTTCACCACCTAAGACCCCATCTATACACTCTTTGACAATATTGTGAGCTTTATCAGCATTGAAGCCAACCTCTTCGCAGTGGCAATGGCACTCCTCCATGGTGGCGCCAGGTCTCCCCCGGGGGGCGGAGTGACGCGCGAGGACAGGTCATTTTTTAATGTGCAGGAGTTGAGCAACCCAGGCTACCTGAATTAGCTCTTGCCTGCACAGTCCATTCACCTGGCTCTTGATCTGGGCTCTCTTATAACAAAATAGCCCTATTTTTCTGAGCATCTACCTTTAGTATAGCATTTATATAACAAGTACAATGATGGTATCAGCATAAATATGCCTAACATTTAGAAGAGTCAGTGTGGAGTAGAGATAAGCTTAAAGACACAATTAATCCATTCTGTTAATACACTACGTACATTTTCATACTAACTTGATTACTCATGTTTCCTCCTTGATCTACTGTTATTTTTATTTTGTGATGAATTGTGTAAAACTATTAACATAGAAACTAGCTGGTGATTTAAATTCAGTTCTCTCTCAAACCAGTCATTTCCCAGCAATGTTACATCCCAAGGACGTTTTAAATGGACCTTTCAATACATTTGGTCATCAGTGTCAATATTTCCATGTGACCTATTTCTGAGTTCAAATCAGTTGAGAACAAAGCCAGGCACTCTTAGTTCAGAGGCTTTTCTGAGACTGGTTTCCATTGTGTGCTGTTATACAGCAGGGCCCACCTCCCTTCTATGGGGAGGACATGAAAATTCAGAATAGTTCCCATCCCGACTTAGTATACCACAGGGTATGTTTTTTCTGTTCTATTCCTGGGGCAGGGACAGGTATAGTGTGTCAATGAAAATTACAAGCACCCACAGAGAACTTCCACAAGTTTGGAGATACATACGTTTCCCATAAGTGTGCCCCTTGAACCTCTGCAGCTAGGATGGAGAACCATTGTGCTATGGGATATTTCAGCTGCCATCTTTATTAAAATAGTCAAAAGTTCCTCTCTTTTGGGTCAGTGCACAAGCCCTTTCCCAATTCTTGGTCCTAGCAAAATGCATTATTATTTGTTGAGTCTGCCTGATCTACCTCCCTAAACCTCACTTTCTACAGGCTAACCTTTCTCCTGAAAGATAATTCCCTCTAATCTGCTTGTTCTAGCTAATAATTCTTTTTGATCTGACTGCCTATCCTCATTAAAGGCAAATTCAGTTTGTCCCATGATATCTAGATGGAATCCATCCTCCCTAAATTCCTTTCTTGTCTTACGTACTGACATTATTTATTCCATCATACATGTTTATGCCATTTTGTAGTAATAGCCTGAGTGTAGTTAGAATACATGTATTATACTCAAAATGTTGAATTCCCCATCCTAAGGTTAGATGAGTAGTAGTGATGCCTAGATGAGTCTGAGTATGATATAAGGCCTCCAGTAGACTTCTACATCTAAGGTAGGCTCATTTGCCAGGGAATTTGGAACCTATCTTTTGAAGCCTACAGGTTTATTCCCATCAGAATCCTACTGTCTTTCCTATTTTGTTTAATACCTTTCCACTCACAAAAACAAGGGTAATATTTTTTTGTGCACAGTACACTGTGGAATGTTGACCGTGTAGCTACTATATTTTGTCCCTTATAACCAAGGATCTTTCTAAGCATTCAGTCATCAAAGTTTATAGTTCCACAGTGATTCATTATATTACAGTTACATAATTTCTTGCCTACGGATCATCCCTATTTCCAGCACTCATAGTTGCACCCCTGGTTCTGGGACGTTTGCATCAGGTGAAAAATAAAATTTGAGGTGATGTGAAAAAGAGTCATCTAGTTATGCCAGCATTCTCCCTGACCTCTTCTTCCCAAGAGTCTCCAGAAAAGCAGCAAAATCTATCAAGTGGGGGCCTGTCTCGGCTCCCCTCATGTCGATTGTGAGCACACACTCATGATAGCATGGAAGCTAGGCTGTCATGCCTTGTCTCCACCATTTTACACAATAAAGGTTTCAATCACCCATCCTAATTCCCTACCAAACTACTATTCTGAGAATGATGCGCAACAAATGTCCATTTGACATGATATCTCTTTGACTATTGCTTCTGTCTTTTGACTATTGAGCATCATAATGTGTCTCTCTTGTCCTAAGGAAATGTAACACGGTAGTCTAAATTGGTGCATTGTCTTCATTTCAGTCATTGTACAGTATTTTGAGTATTCTCTCTTGGGTATTATACAAAGTCCAGTCCAGAATAAGTGTCTATCTTGTGAAGACCTATTTATAGCCTCCTGAGGCTACTGACAGTGGTCTGATGTTGTTACCTTATTTATAGCTATACATGGTGCCATTCCCACACAGAAACTGCTTCATATCCATGTGCAGTCTGTTTCACTTGCTGATAGAGGGAACAGTTTCTTCGGTTTCTTGTTGGCATTTTGCGCTTCACAGGGAACCAGAATATGTCAATAATTAGTCCATCTCTGTATTCAATAGTTCCTCTATGTCCATGCATTTTATTGATTCAGATGATCACCTCAAGGAAACACACCAGGATGTCTACCTCCTGGTTCTAATCACCTTCTAAACTTGGAGTGGAGATTTTCTAATGGGCATTTACTATCATACTTGGATACACCCTTTAAATTCCCACAGAGATTTCCATAAGTTCTTGCTCCTATGGGCATCGTTTAGTAGCCCATATTTTTATTGTCTATCTGCCCATTGGCTACTCCCCATGGGTTGGTATACTCCTAAATATTGGGACTCTTGGTGTTCAATTTTTTCATCACTACAAAGAAAGTAAGTCATTCTTAAACCAAGCAGATTTTTATTGGTAAATCAAGAGTTGTTCAGTGACAGTGTGACAATAGGATCCTAGAAGCTTCTTAGGTAGTTCTAAAATCAGGCCTAGAAGAAAAGAGGCTACATATCTGCTCATTAATACAATGAGAACCTCCTTGTATTCCTCCAGTATCATGTTTCTGTGTAAATCATTTTCCATTTTATTATGGAACTCTTCTGGCCACTGCCTTCCATATTAGAATGTTTCTCTGACATTATGCAAGACATTATGGTTATTTCAGATTTCAAGATTATTTTATGTCCTTCAGTAATAGAAGCCATTAAAATTAATGCCCAGTAGCAAGCCAGTAATTGTCCCTCAAAAGGTTTGTAAGGTATCATCATGTCTGGTACAAAATCCCAGCAGTTCCTGCTATACAGCACTCATGTGCTTTTGCCATAAACTCTAGTCTGTGTAAATGTGAGTTGCAGAGTCTTCCAGAATCATATCTTTAGTGTGGAATATAAGGGTCCAAAGGCATTGATGGAGCCATTTCTTTCTGTAAATCTGACATAGTATGTTGTTTAGCAGCTTATTAGTTGGGACCCAAAGGTTGTCAAAGAGAACATAACATAAATTTCTTTACAACTTGAGAACTCAGAACTTACTCTAGAATAAGAAAGTATTGCTTTAATTTTCTTTCATATTTTGTTGCTATCGTCCAGGCATTTTAATTTTGTTTAGCCTTTGCCTTCAAAAGAAATATTGTGTTGAAATTAATAGAAATCCTAAATAATCTGATACACGTGTCAAGAAAATCTAACAGGGTCAAAGAGGAGCTTATACTTTCACTGATTCTAGCCATAGAAGTCAACCTGCTAAACTGCAGAAGTAAGTTTTTAAATGACAAACAAATCAAAAGCAAAACTCACAGATTTTGCTTTTGTTCAAAGTTGCCGAAGAATTTTTTTCTCCTCTTTGGTGATGCCAAAACTTCCAACTTCGTTGTCTAAAAACATTTCTAATATGCCCTCCTACAGCAAGAGAAAGTCATCTTGAATTTTGTCTTAATTTTTTTCTGTTAACTTTTCCATAAATATATGGAATTATTTTACTATAAATGAGAAATAAAAGCAATAAATTCTTTGCACAGATGACTTTTTTGGATAAAGTAAGAAGTTATTTTGTTTGCCCAAATGGAAAGAAAAAAATTACCAAGTCATTTGTGTTTTTCAAATGCCTAATAGGAAAAAGAAGAATATTAAATCTTATTTTCCTGTAGCTTCTACAAAGACATAATAATACTGCCTTTAAGAGATTAATGGCATATCTTTATATAATAAACATAATAGTGTTTAAAATAATAGAAATGCTTAAAAGAGAAAAAATTCTGTATAGATTATTATATTGAAAAATATGAATTATACATCATATTTTTAAGTTAGTATATCAAAATATTCTTCTGGTCTTTAAATGAAAAATATTCTTAAAAATGTAAGATTTTAAAAATAATTTTAAAGCAATATTTATTTATTTAAAATAAAAATGAGAGAAAAGTTCAGTCATTATTCTTCTGGTCCTACAAATGAAATGTTTTCATTTTTTGTACTCACTTTCAGTCATTGTTTATAAATATTTATCAATTATAAGTAGATGAATTTCTAGAAGTTACAATATTTTAATATGCTCAGTTACCTTTACTTTATAATATTATTATTTATATATCTATTGTTATGCTTATTATTTAAAATTATTTCAACTGATATCATGTTTTGGATACATTAACAAAAATTAATAACAATTCATTATTGAATATTTAGGCCAATTTTTTATTTTATAAATGAAATAAATGCTCTGTGAAATATCTTTACACAAATGCTTTTTTGAACATTCTTTCAATTATTTTCTTTGGTTTCTAGAGGCGATATTATATGTGTAATATGTGTAAGAACTCTTTATGATACTTGACAGATGTTAACATACTGCTTTCTGGAATGATTATTCAAGGCCACTATCACATTAGATTCTATGAATACTGAAATTTTGTGGGTACTGGCTCACATTTTAAATAAATATTGATAATTTTAAAATATATGAAATTATATTCCTTCTTATTCAATTGAAAATACTTTTTACATTTTTTAAACCTTAGGACTCTGTTAAGAGTTGATTTTATGTAGTCTTCGTATGGTATCCCAGTGGTTCCATAAAGCAATTACACAGTTGAAAGATTTTGCTGTGATGTCAGTCAGAATATTGTTTGAGTCCTAGCTCTTCTATCTAGTAGTTATGTGACATTGGGAAGATGACTATGTCTAATTAAATTTTAAGTCTATTAGCTACAAAATGAGAATAAAAATTTTTGCCATTCTCATAATGTCATGAAGATTCAATAGGATAAAATATATGAAACCCTTAGCATAGCAAAACACCTGACAGAATGCATTTAATACAAATTATCTATTGATAATATTATTGTGTGTGTGTGTGTGTGTGTGTGTGTGTGTTTCTTGCCAGTCAGTTTGACTTCTAACAAGTTGAAAACGATGAATATAAAGGCGTTCCTCAGAGTAATTGCAGGTTTGGTTCCAGACCACCTCAGTAAAACACATATTGTAATAAAGTAAGTCACAAATTTTTTGGTTCCCAAGTGCATATAAAAGTTATGTTTCCACTGTACTGTAGTCTGTCAAGTGTGCAATAGCATTATGTCTAAAAATGTACTTACCTTAATTGAAAAATACTTTATTTCTACAAAATGCTAACAGTCATCTCAGCCCTCAGTGAGTCGTAATCCTTTGGCTGTTGAATGGTCTTGTGTCAATGTTGAGGGCTGCTGACTGATCAGGGTGGCTGTAGTTGAAGGTTGAGGTGACTGTGGCAGCTTCTTAAAATAAGACAACAGTGAAGTTTGCCACAATGATTGACTTTTCATTTCACAAAGGTTTCTCTGTAGCATGATGTGCTGTTTGATAGCATTTTACCTACTGTAGAATTTTTTCCAAAATTGGAGTCAATCCTCCCAAACCCTGCTGCTACTTTATCAACTAAGTTATTTATGTAATATTCTGAATCCTTTGTTTTCATTTCAACAATGTTCACAGCATTCTTCACAAAGAGTAGATTCCATCTCAAGAAACTACTTTCTTTGTTGATCCATAAAAAGCAATTCATTATCTATCCAAGTTTGATCGTGATATTGCAGCAATTCAGTCATATCTTTCAGCTCCTCTTCTAATTCTAGCTATCTTGCTATTTCCACCACATCTACAGTTACTTCCTCCAGAAGTCTTGAACCTCTCCAAGTCATCCATGAGGGTTGAAATCAACTTATTCTAACCTCCTGTTAATGTTCATATTTTAACCTTCTCTTATGAATCATGAATGTTCTTAATGGCATCTAGAATGGATAACACTTTCCGGAAGGTTTTCAATTTACTTTGCCCAGATTCATCAGAAGACTCACTGCCTATGGCAACTATAGCCTTACAAAATGTATTTCTTAAATAAGACTAGAAAGTCAAAATTACTCCTTGATCTATGGGCTACAGAATGGATGATATCTTAGCAAGTGTAAAAACAGTATCAGTCTCCTTGTACATCTCCATTAGAGCTCTTAATGACCACATGCATTATCAATGAGCAGTAATAGTTTGAAAGAATTCTTTTCTGAGCAGAAGCTCTCAAAAGTTGGCTTAAAATATATACTAAATTGTATGTAAACAGATGTGCTATCATCCAGGCTTTGTTGTTCCATTTATAGAGCACAGGCAGAGTAAAGTTAGCACAATTCTTAGGGGCCCTAGGATTTTCATAATGGCAAATGAGCATTGGCTTCAACTTAAAGTCACCAGCAGTATTAGCCCCTCATAAGAGAGTCAGCCTGTTCTTTGAATTTTTGAAGCCAAGCATTGACTGCATTCTAGCTATGAAAGTCTTACATGACATCTTTTTCCTATGGAAGGCTGTTTTATCTACATTGAAAATCTGTTCTTTATTGTAACCACCTTCATTCATTATCACAACTAGATTTTCTGGATAACTCCTGCAGCTTATACATTGACACTTGCTGCTTCATCTTGCACTTTTATATTATGGAAGATGGTTTCTTTTATTAAATCTCATGAACTAACTTCTGCTAGTTTCAAATTTTCTTCTGCAGCTTCCTCACCTTTTAGCCTTCACAGGATTGAAGGGAGATAGGACCTTGCTCTGTATTAGGCTCTGGCGTAAGGCAATGATGTGGCTGGTTTGATTTTCTATCTAGACCACTCAAACTTTCTGCATATCAGAAATAAGGCTGTTTCACTTTCTTAACATTTTGTGTTCACTGGAGTAGCACATTTAATTTCCTTCAAGAACTTTTCCTTTATATTCACAACATGGTTAACTGTTTGGCACAAGAGGCCTAGCTTTCAGCCTATCTCAGCTTTTGACATGCCTTTCTTACTAAGTTTAATTACTTTTAGCTTTTTATTTAAAGTGAGAGACATGTGATTCTTCCTTTCACTTGAACACTTAGAGGCCATTACAGGGTTATTAATTGGCCTAATTTCAATATTATTGTGTCTTAGGGAGAAAGGAGGCCCAAAGAGAAAGAGAGAGATGAGGGAACAGCCAGTAAGTGGAGCAGTTAGAACATACACAACACTTAACAATTAAGTTTTCTATTTTATATGGGGGCAGTTTGTAGGAGCCCCAGACTAATTATAGTGGTAACATCAAAGGTAACTAATCACAGATCATGATACACAATACAATGAAAAAGTTTGAAAGATTGTGAGAATTACCAAAATGTGACACAGAGACATGAAGTGAGCACTTGCTCTTGGAAAAATGGTGCCTATGCACTTGCTCTACTTAGGGTTGCCATCACCTTTCAATTTGTGAGAAAAAATAAATGTAATGTCTACTTAGTACACTAAAATGAACTGTGCCTGTGTATGGCTTATGTACCACTATAACGTTGGTGCCGGTAGAGGATGTATCATACAGTAGATTCTAATATAGAATTGTTAAATAACTAAAGATGTGAATGCATATGATAAAGCTTCACTCTACAGATGTACCTCTTGAAATATATTTTAATCAAATAGTTGTAGAATTAATCATTCAATTTAATATGGCCTATATGGAGGTAAAATTTATACTTAAAAGCAGGTTTATGGAAATTGTCTAATTATCATTTTAATCTACATAATTAATTTGAATTTCATTAGAGATAAGCTTACTATAGAGGCTTTATTAAACATGGATTGTGTACAGCTCCATGAAGATTAGATCTGTATAAAACCTCTATATAGCAATTTGGAATTCATTTCTCCAATCTTAAAATTAGATTTCTGCATAAAATATTCTGTAACAAAAATTGGAAATTTTAAAAATCCATAATTTCTTAAGTAGAACATGCGTAATTTTATTATGTTAGCCTTTTATGGAAGATAGTTTAGCATTTATTGTTATCAAGAACATAAGAGTTGATAGCTGTTTTATTTGGAATATGTTTTGGATTCAGTCCAATCTATCTACAATTTCTATAAAAGCAGTGAAAATTACTACCATGGCAATTGCTTGATTATAGTCTATTATAGTGGGATTAACATAAAACATCTTGAGAAACATTTCAAAGTAATAAGTTTTACAGAGTAATACGATTTGTAGCTGTCAGTCATGAAAGAAATACTATGCCAACCAACAATATTAAATTAGAATAGGGATTTCTCATTTAGATCTTAAGCATTGTTAACTAAATTTGCTTGTCTTAACTCAATTTTAACTATTTCAAAGAAAGAAAAATGGGTAGAAGGAAATCTGTCATTACAACTAGAACACATAATGAACTATACTCTAAAATTTAAAATAGAATAAATTTTTATTACAAATATATTTTAGATATATAAAAGAGAAAAATTTTTTATATCATGTAACACATTAAGCATTTTGAAAAATTTATTAAAATAAAGAACACTTAATGGCTAAATGTAAAACATGCAAAATGTATATGACCTGACATTAATTTGAAATCATTTGGAAAACAATGTAAGAAAATAGTTATAGGATATTTTATTATGAGATTAATTTTTTTTGAATTTCAAAGAAAGAGGCTTAAATTATGAATATATTAGATGCAAAATTTTATAATTTAAATGGAAAGCCATTCATGTACTGGGAGGAGGCATATGAAAAAGGTAAGAAAACTAGAAGAAAAATAAATGAGTCTATTGACAAAAGAAGGCCAGTAGTAGGATTTGGAAGGAAAATAGCACAGACCAAAAAGAGTTAGCTTGCAATGTTTTTCCTTTTCTGTTTTGATATGGAAAAAGAAAAGAATTAAGAAGTAACTAATGTACTAGAAAGATGGCTGAATAAAGGTGACTAATGGTCATTCCAAAAACAATGAACAAACAGCCACATTTCCATCCAAGTTACTAAAAGAGAGTGCTAGAGTATAACAAGGAGTGACATATGCCCTGTAGTGCATAGAAACTCAGGACAGCCACATAGAGAAGGGAACAAAACACCCAGCCTCTTCCACCTTGTCTCCCTAGCTGGGATCAGCTCAGAACAAGGAAGGACTTTTCCCTGTGGGGAAATGGTAATCAGGAGAACCCCAGCAGTCCCCATCACCACCACAGACACCTGAAGTCTTTGCTACTGGAAAATCTTGCAGTCCTCACAGGCCCAAAGCCCAATTTAGGGAGCCCCCTAGAGTTCACATGACTGTATTACTCCAAAGAAGCAGCTCATGTGGTCCTCCCTACCCCCATGACCCAAGTTGTTACTGTGCTGCACTGTCTTGAAACTAGAGCCACTGCTAGAGTATGTCCTGCTCTGGGGGCCAGTAGCTGCCATGTCTCTCTATTCCAGATGCTCCACTGTCATTGCACCATGCACATACATAGTAGCATGGTATTCTCCAGCTGAACTTCTGCAGCTTGCTACCCTAGAGAACAATCTGCTTAAGAGGCACTCCATCCTCCCCATTCCAGTGGCTGTTGTGCTCTCCTCCACTACTCAGAAATTAGGCTCAGCAGAATAGCTGTGGTACTGGTGCCCAATCTCCTGTGGCATCCTGTCCCTCGAAGAATAAGCAGTGTGACTCAGTGTGGTGGGGGTAAGAGCAAGCATGAGCCAGAGAAGCAGCCACACCCCCTGAGCATACAAACCCACCTGGCACCAAGTCCCCAGGGAAGCCACAGTCGAGCCAGTGGAATAGCTATCTTCCCAAGTGAGAAAACCCACCCAGTGTCCTGCTCTCAAGAAAGCTGCACCAAAATGGGCAGAGTAGTTGTTCCTCCTTAGCACACAAACCAGCCCAGTGCCCCTTGTGGGGCTGTGCCTGAGCTGGCCAGACAAAATCTACCTTGTCACTCCCACTTCCACAAACTCCTGCATCCTAGAGCACTCAGGCACCGTTAGTCATAAACTGAGTTGATTACAACTGAAGAAGCTGCATAGATATTAAACCACTGTGCCCACTTGGAACCAGAGCCAAAATAACCCTACTCAACCAGCACCCTAGGATCCATCTGCAGATGAATATCTTTCTCTACAAAAGCCACTCTATAAAATTGGAAGAGATGACTATTCTACCAGATGCACAGATATAAATGCAGGGAAATAGAAACATCAAAAAGCAAGAAACACACACCGTCAAAGGAATACAATATTTCTCCACTACCTGAGCCTTAAAAAATGGAAGTTTATGAATTGCCTTAAAGGAATTCAAAACAATGATTTTAAGAAAAGATGCAGGAGGATACAGATATAATTCAATGAAATAAGTAAAAACAATCCATTATATAAATTAGAAATTCAACAAAGAAATAGAGATCATAAAAAAGAACCAAACAGAAATATGGTAGCTTAAGAATTCAGTGAATGAAATTTAAAAATACAATTGAGAGCTTCAACAGCAGACTATATCAAACAAAAAAAAAAAAAAAAAAAAAAGAATTTCTGAGCCTTACAACAGATGTTTTGAAATAACTCACGGAAAAATAAGAATGTAAAGGAATGAAGAAAGCCTATGGGACTATGGGATACATTTAAGTGAATAACTTTTTTCATTATGAGATTTTCAGAAGGAGAAGAGATAAAGAAAGACACAGAAGGTTTATTTAATGAAACATTTGCTGAAAACTTCCCAAATATTGGGAGAAATATGATCATACAGAGCCATAAAGCTCAAAGGTCTGCAAATAAATTAAATCCAAGGAAATCTTCTCCTAGACACATTATAATAAAACTGTAAAAAGTAAAGGCAGGCCTTACAAGAAATGTTAAAGGTAGTGCTTTAATCAGAAGTGAAAGAAAGGATCGTAATGACCATATGAAAGTATAAAATTCACTGGTAGAGGTAAATTCAAAATCAAATCCAGACTATTCCATTAATATCAAGTGGTCTTTCACATGTCTAATATGAAGGTTAAAATTCAAAATAATCAAAAACAACTATAGCTACAATAAGTTGTTAAGGAATACACAATATAAAATACGTAAATTATGGCAACAAAAATAAATTGTGGAAGAGAGGGTAAAAGTCTAGAGTATTTGTATGCTACCTAATTTAAGTTTTATCAGCTTAAAGTAGACTATTATAACTATAATATTTTTATGTAAGCCCTATGAAGCAAAAATTACAGCAGACAGACAAATGAGAAAGAGAAAGGAATCAAAACTTAGCACTATAGAAAATTACTAAACCTAAAGGTAAACAACAATAAAGTGGAAAAAAAGAAGCAAAAGATCTAAAAACATAACCATAAAACATTTTAAAAAATGGCAGGAGTAAATTCTTACTTAACAACAACCTTGAATGTAAATGGATTAAACCCTCCAATCAAAAGGCATGGAGTGGCTGAATGAATTTTTTAAAAAAGATCTAACTATATGCTGCCTACAAGATATCCATTTTAGCTTTAAGGACACACATATGCTGAAAATAAAGAGCTAGAAAAAAAAATATCCCATGCAAATAGAACCAAAAAAGAACAGGGGTGGCTTTCCTTATATTATATAAAATACACTTCATGTCAAAAACTGTTACCAGAGACAAGGATGTCATTATTTAATGCTAAAAGCTCAATTCATCAAGAAGACATAAAAATTATAAATGTATGTGTGCTCTGTTGGACCACATAAAAAAGTAAAGCAAATATTAATGGAAATGAAGGAAGAAATAGACAGCAGCACAATAATAGTAGGGAACTTCAATATCCCTCTTTCAACAATGTATAGATCAGCCAGATAGAAAATTAGCAAGGCAATACTGAATTGCATTCTAGACCAAGTCATCCTAATTGACATGTATATAGAATGTTTTACCAAAAAACAGCAGAATATACTTTCTTTTCTAGCACACATGGAACATTCTCCAGGACAGAACATATGTTAGGCCACTAAACAAGTCTTAATAAATTTAAGAAGTTTGATATCATATTTAGTATTGTTTCTGACCACACAGTATAGAACTAGAAATCAATAACAGGAGGAATCTGGGAAAATTCACAATATGTGAAGATTAAACAACATCCTCCTGAACAACTAATGGGTCAAAGAAGAAATAAAAAAGGATATTTAAAAATATCTTGAGACAAATGACAACTGAAACACACGTATTTAAAACCTATAGGGTACAGGAAAAGCAGTTCTAAGAGATTATAGCAATAAATGACTACATTAAAAAAGAAAAAAAGACTCCAAATAAATAGGTTAACATTATGCCATAAAGATCTAGAAAAAGAAAAATAAACTAAACCCAAAGCTAGCATAAGAAAGGAAATCATAAATATCATAACAGAAATAAATCAAATAAAGAACATAAAAAACCATATAAAAATGAATAAAACCATGAGTTGGTTCTTTGAAAAAATGAACAAAATTGACAAACACTTAACTAGGTTAACTAAGAACAAAAGAGAAGAGACTCAAATAAATAAAATCAGAATTGAAAGTGGAGACATAACAGGTGCCTCAGACATAAAAATCATAAGGGACAATTATGAATGATTTTCTGTCAACAAACTTGATAACCTAGATGAAAAGGATAAATTCCTAGAAAAGTATAACCTGCAACGATTGAATTAAGAAGCTTAAAACAGAAGGCTTGAACAGACAAATAACAAATTAAGGAAATAAGCAACATACAGATTTAACACAATTCATTTCAAAATTCCAATGACAGTACTCACAGAAATAGAAAAAAAAAATCCTAAAATTTATATGGAACCACAGAAAATATCTGAATAGCCAAAGCTTACTGAGAAACAGCAACAACAGCAACAAAAACTAAAGTTGGAGGCATCAGACTTTGTGATATAAAATTATATTACAAATTATATTAAACTAGTATGATTTTCATAAACAGAAACACAGACCAATGTAACAGAATAAAGATCCCAGAAAAAATTAAAACATATATAGTTAACTAATTATTAACAAGGCACAAAGAGGACACAATGGGAAATGAACAGTCTCTTTAGTAAATTATACTAAAAAAAACTGGATTTCCACATGTAAAAGAATGAAATTGGGCCTTATCTTTCACCATACACAAAAATCAACTAAAAATGAATAAAAGACATGAATTTAAGACCTAAAGCCATAAAACTCCTAGAAAAGAACATAAAGGAAAAGTTCTTTGACATTATCTTTGGCAATAATTTTTTGGTTATCACAACAAACGCTCAGGCTACAAGAAGAAAAGTAAATAAAAGGATTACATCAAACCAAAATTGTTTGGAGGTTTCTAAAGAAATTAAAAATGGAACTATTATATGACCTAGCAATCCCTTTTCTAAGTATATATTCAAAGGAAGTGAAATCACCACCTCGTAAAGATATCTGCACATCCATGTCCTTTGCAGCATTATTCACTATAATAGCCAAGCTATGGAAACAACATAAAAGCCCATTATAGATTAATGGATAAGGAAAATGTGTGTATAAACACACACACAGGAAGATTATTCAGCTCCAAAAAAGGAGATGGTGAGATTTGCTACCACAATGCTGTATCTGGAGGGCATTAGGCTAAGTGAATTAAACCAGAAACAAAAAGAAAAGTATTGCATGATCTCATTTACATGTGAAACTAAAAAAAGAGTTCAAATCCACAGAGATGGAGAATGAAACAGTGGTTACCACAGGTGGTGATGGAAGGAAATGGGGCGATGTAGATCAAAGGATACAAAATAGTAGATATGTAGGATGAACAAATGAAGACATTTAGTGTACAATATGTGGAGAAAGACCATGTTAAATAACCTCCTCAAGATTATCTGTACCTTCTCTCATGACTTCTAGATCAATAGACCCTGAAGAGTCAACAAAGCTCAGTTGTGGAAGTACTCCCCTTGCTTTGGGAGAAAAAAATATTATTCATGAAAATAACTAAAAGACCTAGCTAATGAATATTGGCAAGAATAATGAGAACATGTCTTGTAATGGATCTTGAGGTTGCTGAACTGGAGTGGAGGTTGGGGGTGTGTATAACAGCATATCATTTTAGAAAAGGGATGTTTCACTAATACTGTAATGTTATTAGTGTTATGTGGGAGTCAGAGTTTATGTTCTGACAAGTATCCCTATAGCCAATCTTAATGCACTGTTGGGATGTCTATGTGACATTTAGAAAAAATAAGCAAATAAGATTTTCAATAATTGCATTGACAGAATAAGGAAAAGGTGAAAGGACTCAAAGAGGTGTACATACCCGAATGGATTTACTTTATAAGTTTAGAGAACCTACCATTTAACTGTATTCCCCAAGAGGTTCCGGAAAACCCTTCCTTCACTAAATCAAAAGGAAAGCGTTAGTAATGGCCTCACTGTCATTATTGAGAAGGTCTGTGGTGGCTGACCTTTGTATGCAAGGGTTGGTATTCATCCCTTGCATTCAACCCTTGCATCTCCAGAGGCGAGATGGACATAAATACCACAATTGGCAGCAACATAATGTCCCAGGGGTACTGAGCTTCAAAGATCTGGGCTGATGGCCACATATTTCATACTTGAACCAGTTCTCAAACTTAAGCCATTGTTTGAAGGGGTGATTGGGACCCCCGAGAAAGGACTTGACAATGCCCAGAGTATGTATATAGAATAGCAGTTCTCTCCTAGGGGATCCAAAATACCATTTTCCTTCCGTACACAGCTTGAGTGGGAACATATGGAGTCCAGAAGATAAATAAAGCGTTGGTCCAGGTCTGTCTAAAAGTGGTTCAAAAGAGTCGAAGGATGAGTCACCCTATGAATATCATCACCTTGTGTTCATTTACCTGGCATAATGAGGGTAGGTTGACATAACAGCTTTCAGAACCACAAAATTGGTTCCCTGACCTGTCTGGGGACACACATAAAGGTAGAAATGTCCAGATGGAAACTCCTGAAACTAATCCTTAGCCAAGATAGAAAGTTAGAAGTAATCGAACATCTCAGGTAGAATGGTAGAAATTAGTGCCACAATTGAAGCCTTAAACATGTAGCATGATAGCCCCCATCATTCCATGACTAAGTATCAATTATTGTTATTTTTTAATCGTATATACTAGGGAGTCATTTAATTGACTGTTAAAAAGAGCTGACATTTTTGTAGATGTGGAGTAAAAATTCAAATGGCTCTATGTAAATTTTCTGTAAGTTACTGAGGAATAATAAGATTCCTATTTTCAGGCATTATTTTTAACTGCTGTGGAAGTGAAAATACAAAATCTATGAATTCAAGAGTTAAGTGCCATTTTTTAAGATGGAAAATATTTTTCCATTTGTTGAATTTAAGTATATAAAAATGTAGAACATGCAATTGAAAGTGTCTTTTTTAAGGGGTTATACTAGAATAGAATGTAAAAATGATCAGGCTTTTCTTCTAAAGACCCAGAAATTCCTTATCTGTAGGTTACCTAAAAGCCAGCTATTTTTATATGCAAGAACCAGTGCAAGTGACTAACAGAGGATCATTCTGTTGGGCTGTACTTTTACGACTACATTTTAACTTCTTACAGAGTTCTTAAAGATAGTCTTACAATGTGCATTGCCCACGCAGAGGAAAAATGCATACTTCTATTCTTAGATGAGTGTTTCATAAAAGCTCTTTATTTTTTCTTTCTTGGAACAGCTTGTGGTGGCTGTATTCCAAATCAATTATGGGTTTAATGGTCAACTCGGCTAAAATATGTAATATGCCATTTTCAAAAGTTCCTTTTTGTTCTTTAAGATTTGTTGATATTTAAAACATATCCATTATAAGAAAAACCTGTATCATATGAGCAACAGTTTATCAGGTAATGTGTATTTTTACCTTGTAGGAGACAATGGTTGGTTGCCTCATACTTCTCTTCTTTGTTTGTAACAGGTCCCTCATTTGGCTCATGTAACCACAATGCCTTATACGTCAGAGGAAGCTGAGCCACTCCCTCCATCTCTAGGTAAGGCCCCAGTATTTTAAAAGTAAGCTCATTTGCCTTGATAATCAGTTTTGGGAGGTGATCAAATTCTGGTCATAATAACGTAAGAGGAATTCTGCTAGGAGCCTCTAGGAAGAGTTTTCTTTCTCTGTAGAGAAAACCACGGGCAGAGATGGTCTCCTATACCTTCTCACCCTACATGGTGACCCTGCAACAGTTTTAGCTATTTTGGAAGAATCCCCAATATTAAGCTGATACAAAGTATGAAAAATGGGGAAGATGGAAAGGCCAATCAACCATTAAGCTTACCATATTTTCAATGTGTGTGGGATAATATACTTTATTATAATAAAGCTTGTTTGATTTGTCTGCTACTGATAGCTAAAAGAATCCTGCATGTCTAATAACTATATGTTCTATACTACTATTTCTTTTATTGCCCAGTCGTCTTTTCCTTTATTTTATATCTTTCTGGTGCTTAAGTGTTCACTTCTAAAGTCAACAATGTCTTTTTTGGCATTGTACAGTACTAAAATCTATACATGAATACATGATCCATATTTTGCTGTAATAATGTTGCAAAACATTTCAGTGGATTACAACAAGAATTTATTTATTGTTCACACTAGTTTTTTTTTTTTTTAGTTTAAAAGTATGTGGATTAGCTGAAGCAGTTCTGCTCTTGGCTGCAGGGTTGAATTCGGATGTGCTCTGCAGGTTTCACTTTCTACAGCTGGTGGCTACCTGGGATGTGCATGCTCTTCTCATGACAGATGGCAGAGCACATGGCCCTCAAGGAGCTCATCATGCCTCTTAAGGCCTCCACTGAGAAACATCACACTGGTGCATTCAATTGGCCACAGCATTTCACATTGAAGCACATATCAACGGGGCAGGGGCCTGTACTACTTTTGTAGTGGTAATGGGGAAGGGAAGAGTGAATATTTACAGAATAATATAATCTACTTCCAATACCAGCATATCATATATTAGCTACTATATCTAAAAAACAATGACTCATTTATGTTTCATTATACTTGTTTCTTACAATTATCATTACTAAAATACATGTTAGCACAAGAAAACACTAAAAAATCCCCAAAAGGCTATAACATGAGCACCCACATTTCTATTTTGCTGAAGAAAACACTGAATTTTGCTTCTGTTTATTTCCTCTTATAAATTTAACCAAAGCATTTATACAATTATCTAATTTATTTAAAGTTTTATACAGTATCTATTGACTTCCAGTGACAAAAGGTAAGGCACATGGACACGTAACAACCTCTCTCCTTTATTGTTTATTTTGAATAACGATAACCACAGAAAACTGATACATATGCACACATAATTATCTGTGTTTAATAACTTGCAAGTAGGCTATGTAGGTTTAATTTTAACTAAGATAGTCAATTCTACTTTTGTAAGAATTCTCTGGTTAAAAAAACTAGCGTCGCTGACTAGTCTTGTTGAAAGAAAAAGTTTAGACACATTAAATTTAACCAAGTTTATTTGAGCAAAGAACAATTCATGAATCAGGCAGCATCCTGAACCAGTAGAGATTCAGAGACCTCCACCCTGCAGTGTGGGCAGGCAGTATTTATAGACAGAAAAAGGAAGTGACACACAGAAATGGCTTGATCAATTACAGTTCAGCTTTGCCTTATTTGGGCATGGTGTAATGAGGCATTGCCTTATATGAACATAATCTGATCATTTTGGCAGCCTGAGATTGGCTGAAGCTCAGCCGCTGTGATTGACTGAGATTCAGCTATTTGTTACAAGAATATACAGCCACACCTGGCACAATGACATTTTGGTCAATGATGGACCACATATGTAACAGTGGTCCCATAAGATTAAAATGGAACTGAAAAATTCCTATCACCTAGTAATGTCCTAGCTGTCATAATGGTGTAGGAAAATTCATTACCTTTTCTATGTTTGGATATGTTTGGATAAACGAATCCTTACCATTGCTTATAATATTCATTATAGTAGCATGCTGTACAGGTTTGTAGCCTAGGAGCAATAGGCTATACCACACAGCCTAGGTGTTTAGTAGGCTATACCATCTAGGCTTTTGTAAATACCCTCTGTGATGTTCTCATGATGATGAAACTGCCTTTCTCTGCATTTCTGTTAGGATGTAGTTTGTTTACATACTATGTTAGATTGTTTTTCACTACACACAAAGGCAGCTTTAGGCCAAATTTTATTTAACAGTTCAAATATCCTGATTAATAATGTTCCCTTTGTGCTCTTTCCTTTCCACTCTCTCCTCTGTCATTCCATGTGACTGAGCACAACCAACCAGAGGGTTTGATCTTCCTGAGGACACTTCCATCCCTTTCTACTTGTCTTAGAATCCTAGCCACATGGGTACTCTGGTGACAGAGGAGGGCTAAGGGTCCCATTCTTAAGCAAGCAAAGGTGTGATAGAAGAAGCTGCATCTTGTCCCACAGTAAAGCCTGACAATGAACAGTAACAAAGCAACTCTGAAAAGTACCAAGAGGATCATTTTCTCAGGAAACATTCTTTTCACAGATTCTAGCATAATCAAAAACCAATCCATGTACCCAGAGGCAGAAGAAATCCACAGAAGATAGAATAACACTTTCATGTTATGTATAATCTGTGCTAAGATTTTTTTTTCAATAGTGGTATGCATATAGATGCTTTTTGCTATTGTCTTAGACTGATTTGGTTAAATAAAAATTGTTGGAGGAAATAAATATATAAAGGAAATGATTTTAACTTGCCTGCATGTGACACTCCACCTGAAATCCTAATGGAATAATTCCAGTGCAACAGGGCTTATGTGTCATCTATATTTCCTTTTTAAGGGTTTTTTTTTTTTTTTTAAACAAAAGAAGAGATAGTATGTGTTGTCTAGTTTTCAAGTGCATAAATTGCTGGTGAATTTTATGATACATTTCTCAAAAGATCTTGCTGAGTAATTCAGTTTTCATTTCAACATCTGGCTCATATAGATAAAAATATACTACATGGTGGGATCTATTTAGTACTCTGCACAAATCAATTAAATTCATTGTGCCTATTATATTTTTGAAATAATTATAAATTATTTCTAATCCATAGAAGAATTTTTTTTTTTTTTAGACAAGGTCTCACTCTGTCACTTTGCAGTGGCATCATCGTAACTCACTGCAACCTCATACTCCTGGGCTCAAGCAATCCTCCTGCCTTGTCCTCCTAAGTATCTGAGACTACAGCCATACACCACCATGCCCAGTAATTTTTCTATTTTTTGTAGATATGGGGTCTTGCTTTTGCTGGTCTCCAACTTCTGAGCTCAAACAATCCTCCTGCCTCAGGCTCCCAAAGTGCTGGGATTACAGGTGTGATCCACCACGCCTGGCCTAGAAAGAAATTTTTAAAAACAAAGTATGGCAAGTAAATATAAGATTTTCAGACAGATAAATATAAAATAATCTCTATCAATATTTCTTACTATGATTTTTATGATAAATATTAGGGAATTGCCTACTTATTCACATTCATGCTTCTACTAAATTCATTAAACAACTTACTCTTAATTAACTCTTTGTATTATAAGAATCACCTTAATAAAAGCATTGATATCTCTGACACTATAATTAAATCATCCTGTGATTTTGTTTTATAAAATTAAGCAACAAAATTATTTATTGATTTATTTATCTTTCCCATTTTTTTGTATTATTTTTGTATGATTAAGTATTTTTTATCAGTGATAGTCTGCCATTTCTTTTTTCTAACTCTTCATCCTATCAGGAATTTTAAATGGTCCAAGATAATAATAAGGAAATCCTTTCTGGGAGGTGGAAAGAAAGAAAGATGGAAAATGGTGTGCACTTCTCTTTCTCAAAAGGTGAATGATTTTTCATACACCATAGAAATTTTCAGGTACTGGACTAAGATCTACAAGGTAAAACCACAATAATGGAGGCAAGTCATTTGGGAGTAGCAGTGTCACAAAATAGATTGATTTAAAGTGGATAAACACCTTCACAAAGGGACTTTTTGATACACAAAATATCACCACACAGAAAATAATTCCTAATGGAGATATTTTCTTTTTCTTAGAATAAAGGACTACTCTTATCCAAAACCAGACATGAACCAAGATTTCCACAGCAGAAACACAAGGTTTCTGGATTCAAATCCTAACTTTAGAATTTTGGGGAAAAAAAAATAAGGGTCACGTCATAGCCAATAGAATAAATCCTTTTTAATTGGTATATTCATGATCTGACTTATCTGTAGTCTATTCAAGTCCATGGATTTGTTTCTACATTACTGTCAAGATTTTTGATATGAACTACTGATTTCTGTATAACATCCTTTATTGGGAATACCATTAAATTATAAACAAAGAGAAAGGAGGTTTTAGAGGTAATTTACCTGTAATTCTAGCAAACATACTTTTCAGAAAGATAGTCTAAATTAACCTGTTCTATAGTACTCAAGTGTTAGTCTATCACTAAAGTGATTATTTCCAGGCTTTTGTTCACAAAAATGAATTTTAATATATTTCACACTCTTTTTTATGTCAGCCTTCTATTGCCAATATATATTCAAATTTTATTCTATATCTTTCCTTTTTCCTTCTCTGATGGTGATGATTTGACTTTATATTTTCTGTTTGGTACATATCAGAAGGCACACAGTGATGGTGCTATTGTCATTATGGACAGATTAATTCTCATTATAGGGAGCTTTCCTGTGCATTACAGGATTACAGCATCTCTGATCTCTCCTTACTTGATGACAGTAGCGCCCCCTAGTTGTGACAAAGTTGTTTAGAGACTGCCAAATATCTTCTGTGGGAAGAGGGGTAAAACTTCCCTTGCTGAGAAGTACTAATATATAAGAATTTTCAGTCTTGTCCCAATACATACCATTTTCTTTCTTTCCTTATATTTATGGAACAAGCAATTCACTGGTCAAAGTCTATGGATACAAGATGTTTGACTTACAGTGCCTGGCTCTGAAGTGACAGGACCAAGTGAAAGGGACTATGACTATTTGTGATTTGCGTACCTTTGTTCTAACTAATAAGTTTATTTTTTTGCATATCTAGAATAGAGATGCTATGCATCACAAAGCCTAATCATGTAAGCTTTCATAGGGATCAAAGTCAGGTCAGTAATTAGTTTATGTCCTTCATCATTATAGTTGAAAAATTCAAGTAGAGTGGAGAAAATTATTCCACAATGTTGAGAACATTCATAACCTTAGGCCTTGGTATGAAGCTTACTTCAGGCACTGCTTCCCATTGATTTCATTGAATTTAATTCCTACTGAGTTCCAGGTTTCAGGCTTCCTAAGTGCAATTCTATCTTTACAGGTGCTTCTCAGAATTAATTGCTATTTTTATAGGTAATTACCATTTATATAATTAGATTAGGAAAGTTGGTAATAAAAGATGGCTGGAATTGAATAGTGACATTCTGAAGGCTGACAGTCCCATCATGCTTCTGATATTTTCTTAAATTCCTTCAGGAAGTGGGGGAAATAGGTGAGAAAAGAAGTTACTAAAAGAGCAATCTTGTTTCACGGAGCCTCAACTTTAAAATTCCAGTAAGAATTTTACTTTGTCATTTACTGATTTTTAAGCCCTAATATCTGCATATTTTGGAATAGCTTCTTTTCAGATGAATGTGTGTTATATATTAGTGTTCTGATTTTATTTCTTTAGGGAATTAATCTCTGGGCACCAATAGGCTAGATGCAGCCCTGTCCATTGTTACCAGTATGCTGCTTCTGCCTGATAGAACTCCCCTGTTGTCTCTTCCACCTGTTCTAAATTGACATCCAAATGCTGTTTTCCCTGGGGCTTCATTTTGAAATATTTTCTTAGAAGAAAGGTGATGACTACTCCCAGTTTTGACATTCTAGTTATATCCTCGCTGAGATCTGGGGCTATTAAATGTTGTCTCAGAGATGATTGAAGTTTCTGTACCCATTACAGGTAGCTCCAATTTGAGGAATAAAATAAAAGACAATGTGGCCTTATTAGAATATAACATTTATTAAGAAAACCATTTTTTGATATATTTTCTCAAGATAGTTTATCATAGGTTCACTCTATTCAAATGCCCATAACATGTGGACTTAGATACCTGAAAAGAAATATTACTATTTATTGTCAACTATTTAAAAGTGAATCTATGGGCCTCAGTCCATAGATTAGAAAGTGACTATGCCATTAAACATAAGACACTATTACTTGTGAAAATTTCTTACGTTTTGAAGATATTTTACATTTCTTTGCCATTTGCTTTCAAAAAGAGAAATAGTGGCATTGCAAATAATTTACTGTTCTTTGGGCTAGAACAGGCCTTAGAAGATCATCTGATATAATCACTTGCTTTAGTCTGATAAACAAATAATTATCCAACTTTAGCTAGGAGCACCCTGCTAAGCTATAGGAACATAGAAGAAAAGAATTTTTAGTGCTAAAGATAGTTTATTATATCATTTTATAGAAATGGAAACTGAGGCTTTGATAAATTAAGTTACTTGACCAAATCTGAGCCGATATAAAGAACTGAGTAGGATCTAGAAGTCAGTTCTTAGTTTATTTCAGTGCAATTTACCAATACGTTATCTGCTTTGCAAATAGTCTCAGAATAATGTCAGTTACATTCAATGATTTTGATATTGTCTAGTACTGTTTACTGATTATACTCAATTAACTCCTATGTATAAAATAAAATTGTCTTACTAAGCTTACTAAAATAAACATATACATTCCAACATATATGTCCTATGACATAAAGGACTGAAATTTCAGGAGACTGTAAAAAGGCCTCCTTCTATAATTTTTCAGGGTGACTAATGGTAGAAACACTATCAAACCACAGGTATGGAGAAGCATTTACCACAAATAGCTACTAAATGGGACAGAAGAATTGTTATGGACACTGAGAAAGTAGAAATACTAATAAATGTTGTACATTAAACTCCTAAAGGGTAATGAAGCTAGACATTGCCTGTTTTTCTCTCCAGGCAAGATTCAAGTTAGAAGCAACTACCATACCGTTTAAACATTTTGTGCTGTACACACTAAAACCATAGGCAATATGCAGCCCTGAGATCATTTTTAGGCAATAGAAAAATCATTTGAATACAATTACTTAACCAAGTAAGCATCTGTGCCTTTTTCTAAATGACCAAATGCTAAAAATTGAGGACAGAAGCCAAGATGCTTTTTCTTAAAAAGAGGCAAAACATACAACACATTATTTAAAGACAAACAACTGGCTTGTTGCTTTTACATTCCCTAAGAGGTTATTTTTTTCACTTAACCAATATCACTATATTTTGACTGTGAAACAGTTTGCTATTGAAAAGTTATTTTTATCTTAATAAAACGATTTCTAAATAGTATAGAGAAAGACTTACTTTAGTTAAATTGTGCTCTTTTCCTTTAATAAGACATTTGGGTATATATTTCTTGGCTTTCATTTTCAAAAGGTAGACACACATATTTTTAAGGTACACATGATTTTATTTAAGTAGTAATTTTATTTTACTTATTTTTCTCAGAAAATATTCTCATAATATCAGAACACTAAGAAAAGATATGACCTTTTATTTATTGATGGTATCTACAACTGAAACATTTTGCATTCAATCATAGGTAAATGATTTTAAGCTAAGGTCACTCAAAGATGTATATAAAGAATAAAAAGGCATATAGGGTATAAAACTACAAATAGAGGAAACCTAGTTGAATTCCAAGATAGACCAAAAGATTATACAACGAGAAAAAATTTTGTATCTTGGATTTCAATTTCATATCTCATAACATAAGGCAAAATTAGTAGAAAATTTAGAATTGTAAGACCAAAATTAAAGATATAATATTTTATTAAAAGATCTGGGAAAATTAAGTAGTTAAATATTTTAGACATTAAAGAAAAGGCAGATGCTCTTAATCCATAGAACAGCATTCTATCTACTACCATGGAGACTTTGGGACAAATATTTTGGATTAGGATTCTTAATTTGTGTCAGATACATTTCCTATCATGCTCACAGCCACTTCATACAGGAATTTTAGCTTTTGGGCAGCCATGTTGTATATTATTACTACATGATTCTATTCACGGGCCTTAGTAATTAAGCCTGATGCTTCCTGGAATGTGCCCCTGTCTCACAGGTTAGCCCTGTGAAGTTAGGTCGACATGGCCTGTCCTGTAAAGATATGCCCAACAAGTTCCCCCTTTGATACCTAAAATTAAGAAATACCAAAAGAATAATAAGGTATGCAAGGGATGCTGCAGCTGAAAAGAGCTAAGAATGGGCATGGGGAAGCATGAGGAATTCATAATAAGAGAGCACGTGTTTTCATATATTCAGAAACAATGAAACAGATCATTTGGCTTTCAAAAGAGTGAGATACAGAGAAATAAGACATTCATAGGGTATTTACAACTAAACTAATCTAATATCTTTATTATAATTATGGGGTGACTTTAGATACACAAATAGCTTGCTTTTTTGTGTGTCTTAAAATTAAGTCTCCTTTTGGTCCTGAGGCATTGTGGAAATTATTTATTTATTATTAAATAATAATAAAAAAAACTAGAGTAAGAGTTCAGGCAACAGAAATAATAGGTGCAAAATGGAATATAAATGATGAGGCTCCCAGGGAGATAACAAAAATAAGAGTCAAATACAGAGACAGACATATCTAGTCCCTGAGGTTCTGGGGCACTCAGGCTAGGTACAAGTCAAAGTTCAGATTGGAAATGGGGACAAGCTTATTTCGAAACAATCTCAGAATTATTTGGATTAGTTACTTTATATTCCTTGCCCTCCAAACTCTAGGAGTTAAATATATGTTAAAACATGAAACTGAATCCACAATCAAGTTTGCGAATTATGCAAGACTGCCTGCATAATTTGTAGGGGCCCTGTTGAAAATGAAAATACAGGGTCCCCTTTCCCCAAAGTATTAAAAATTTCAAGAAGGGGATGGCAGTAAATTAACAGCAGGGTCTTTTTGAACGCAGGTCCTTGTACGATTGTGTAAGTGGAAAATTCATAACCTGGCCTGCAAGGTGTCAGCAATCACAACAGTTTAGCATGGATGAATCACTTTAGTGGAAATAGCACTCACTCATTTCTCAGGCCTATTAATCTAATACTTTATTGTAATTATAGGGTGACTTTATGTCCAGGAAGAGCTTGCTTTTTTGTTTATCAGGTATCTCTCTTCTAACTCAAGAAGAGTTACAACATAGGAGTGGGGTCCAGAATATTCTTATTATTGTACTAAAAATTCTGTTCATCAGTTTGCATAACATTCTGTTAACTTCAACTGGCTAAGATGCTGAGCTGAACTCAAGGGGGAATAAGTAAAACTTTGTTATTGAATTTTAGGAATAAATAAGAGTTACTTTTAGGCATCGATTGGCTAGGAGAAATGTTCCCTTAATTTTGTGTTTGTATACTTATTATTTCATCACTCCTTGTGTTCAAAGTTAAGTTCAAAATAATTTATGTGTGGCCTAAATATTTGGGAATAAGCTATCCTATAATATGCTAAATCCAGCTCTTAGATAAAACTTCATTTCCATGTGGAATACCTCCATGGAAGAGCTATGGGTCACTATATTTGATATTTTAGGTTCAAGTGGAAAACTAATATGTATTGTTTCAAGCCAATTTCTGTGGGAGCAAAGTTTTAAATCTGCAACTTTCATTGATTCTGGAAAACTGAACTGTCATTTCCCAAGCCCTAGCCCCTAGGATGAAACTTTTTTATGTAAAGAGACTCAGGTAACATGGCCTTAGGCAAAAGTCAATTACCTACTCTCTAGCAGGGGATATAATCCCAGGGAAATTGGGGTGAAAAGAACAAAAAGAGAGTGAGTCTGGGAAGGAGGGAAAACAAATAAGATGTGGTGCATTACTACCCACTCCATAGCTTCACCGAAAACAACAGGAAATTGGTTGCTTATCCATATGAGATATCTCCAAAGAGGAAGGGCAAGGGATTTATTTACTAAGTACTTTCCCATCTCCTATTTCTCATTGGTCAGTTATTACCCCAAGACACATGAATTCCTGCACTCTTCCTAACAAACTTCTAAACTTCCTAAACTGTTAAATAGCCACATGATTAACACAAAACCCAACAGTGGAGGGAAAGGTCTGAGCCCTTTGAAAGTTGATTATGCTAACTGAAATCATTGTTGTCCTACCCAATGGAGCCAAGAGGTCATGGGGGAAAAGCACCAAGTCACAAACACCTGCTCTGAGAACTGTCTCACAAACTCAATCCAGGCCCAAAATGGTCTGCTGTGACTTTAAGGCAAGTCTCACCTAGTAACTGCCACCACTTGCCAATCAGAGGTCGCCAGCCCCTTAGTAATATCACAAGTGCCAATGAACTTTCTTCAAAGCAACTTTCTTTTCTCTTTTCCCAATAAAAGCCCAGATTTCCCTTTGTTCTTTTTACATACCAGCATCTGTCCTGGTCTATGTCTGTGTCCCAAATTGCAATCCTACTTCTTGTATATTATTTCCAAAACTCCTTTGCTTCGGGATCTCTCTCTCTCTCTCTTTCTCTCCCCCTGCCTCTTTATATTTGCAGCCCCACAGAACTAATTGCAGATCTAGAAAGGTGAATAAATCAGGTATGAAACTCCACCATTATGTGAGGCCAAGACTCATTATTTAGGAAACAGGTATATGCTGTACCTGGCCCATTTTTCTTTTTAGGCAAAGTAATCTTTTTATCTATATTCTGAATGTAATATAATTGGTGGTAAATATATTCCACCATGAATGTACTCAAATCAATTGTAATTTATTCATTTATCATGCTACTCTTGAGCTTGTACTACGTATTAGATTATGCGAGGGATGTAAAGATGAATAAATCACGGGCCCTACTCCAAATTTTAATTAATCATTTTAGCGTGGTTGCCCAAAGACTCACAGGTGCAAATTTGCTCAGATTGGCTCTGCATAACAGAATAGGAAGAAAGCAGAAGGGAAAGTTTCTGAAACTTTTATCATTCCTAGTATGTGCGTGTATGTACATGCGTGCGTGTGCGTGTGTGTGTGTGTGTGTGTGTTTTCTTTCTTGCTTCTGATTTTATAGTTTTAGGAGCAATATTCATTTGACTTTGGGGCCTAAGAAGAGCTATACTAAAATTTGCACATAAATTTTAAATGATAAACAACATTTTTTTAATGTTGTTTGAGACAAAAGATTCCGTTAGTGATTCAGCATATGTCTTGTTCAGGATTTACTTTACTAACATAGGTTCAAAAACTAAATCCCCTTCCTACTACTAATCTGTTTTTTGCCTTAATGACTCCTTTCAGATCCCCCTCTATAGGCCTTAATAAAGGGACTTTTCAGAGCTCAAATCACAGTTATAGGTGCTATAGTTTATATTGAGACTGTGAGGATTACCACTGTTTATTGGCCATTGGAGGAACAGCTCAAAGATTGCCATAATGATATTAGTAAGCTTGGCATAAAAAGAAGCCCCATTTAATGAACTACTGGACTCTCAGCTGATTGTACAAAAGTATTGTAAGGTTAGCATACAAACTGAATTAGTTTCCTATTGTTGTTATAATAAATTGTCACAAATTAGTGGCTTAAAACAGTACAAATTTATTATTTTTTAGTTCTGGAAATCAAAAGTTCAGAATTAGTCTCTGTGGGATAAAATCATAGTGTTGGCAGGTTGGTTCTCTCTAAAGATTTAGGAGAGAATCTCTTTCCTTGCCTTTTCCGAGATGGGTGCTGTCTTATTTCTTGGGTCTTGCCCCTGGATTACATGGCCTTTCTGTTGTCACATGGTCTACTTTGTGCTTTTTGTCCCCTTTTGTTTTCTCTTATAAAGACCCCCATGTATATATTGGACCCACCAGGGTAATTCAGGATAATCTCCCCATATCAAAGTTTAATGTATACACATTTGCAAAATCCCTCTTTGCCATACAAAATAAAATTCACAGGTTCTAGGAGCTAGTATGTGGGCATCTTTGGGACTGTTATTCAGTCTACCACACTCACTTAATTCAGAAGAATAAATAATGACTTCCAAGGTTTACTACAGGGCAACAAATCGCTTCTTCTCACATCTGATTTAAGTTGCAGGGTATCAGCTGTTTCCCTATAACCTCCACCTGCACTTTGGATAATAGTTAGCTCTTATCAGACTTCCCTCTCTCACGTCTAAGATGTAGTGTCTTTAAACATCTCTTTCATTGGATTCATTAGCTGAAAGAGAATCAGTGAAACAATCTGTAGGGTATGCTTCACTAATAACTAAATCTATAAAAACAAACTAACCAAATGTACAAAACACAGTCCCACTAAATTTGAATCATAATTCACTCTGTTGTACACCTTATCTTCTTACCTTTCTGTTTGTCTGTCTTTACACCATTCATCTGTCCATTATCTTACCTTGAACACACCAAGAGGGATTTCTCTTATAAATTTCATATGATATTTACCATTCAATTTAACTGAAATATCACCCCAAGCATCTCTGAGATTCTAAGTTTCACCTTTTGGATCTTTTCTGTTTCACTCTAGGGAAGTGAATTTTGTGGTTTGGCACTATAAAACCTAGATTAAAATAAAAACGTAAAGATACCTTCATTCTGTGAGTATCTACAGGCTTTACCGTGGCCATTTCAGGCTATAGGTGTATTCCTTCTGGGCAGTTTCTAGGACTGAAGTACACTTCTCTTTGTCAAGAAGAGAGTTTTTAAATTCTTTAGTTTATGGCTTGTTCACTATGCAGGCCTTGTTTGAAAGGCATGGGTTTATAGTTGATTTCTTAAAAATTACACCGGTGATCAGTCTTATTTTTTAGGAACTTAGAATGAAATGTGAACATTCTCACTCTTTAAAATTGTACTCTGGTCCCTTGTGTTCTGAATATTATGGGCTGGTAGTGTCAGGGAGGGTAGAGGACGTGATACAGTGTGGTTTTTAGTGCTACTGCATTTTGGACAATCCTAGAGAACATTGTACAATAAAAATGTAATATCAGCCACATATGTAATTTTAACTTTTCTAGTAGCCATATTAAAAAAGTAAAAAAGAAACAGGTAATATTAATTTTAATAGTGTATTTTATTTGACATAATGTATTCAAATACTGTTATTTTAATTTATCTCAATATAAAATTATGATGGAGATATTTTTATTTTATTGGACAGTATAGTTCTATAATTTGTATAGGGCTACTGATCAGACACATGATGGACTATACTATCTTAACTAGTAGAGGGATAATATAGCTAAGCTAACCAGGCCTCTAAATCTAAAACCACACATATTTTATTTCTGATGACACAAATTCACAAGTATAGAACTGAAACTCAAACTCTATTGGAAATAAAGCTTCCAAAAATGGTATCTTTTTAAACAACAGAGCTGCAAGATATACAGATATACCACAAGTAGTAAGGGCTTTAAAATCAAATTTGTTTCAGAATCTTAAATAAGCTATACTTCTTTGACGAATTCATAATGCAGGTCTGTGAGGATCTGTATTATAAATTTTACCTTTTTTGACCTTAAGTTTCAAATTTATTTGATGATAGATGTCTTTTCTGATATAATGTTAGTTAAAATCTTATAAAGCTAGTGTATCTAGAGAGCCCAAAATGTGTAAGAAAAACCGTTCTATATTGATTGAATACTTAATTCTATTTGACAGTTTACTCTAATTTTTCTAGATGAGTTTTTGATGAAACACTGATCCTCTCATCTATACTTAATATTATTGAATACTTTGTGTATTGTTTGAAATAACTTTAAATGCATTAATATTAACAAGCATATTTAAAGTTCATAATCCCATAGGAGGTTATAATTATCTTCATATACAGATAAAAATCTTGAAAAAAAAAACAAGTTAAATAGTCAGATAGCAAATTGCACAACCACATTTCAAGGCAGCCTGTCTCCAGTGCCCATTTTCTTCATCACTAATTATACTACTGCTCAATAGAATCTTTGACTCCAGGTGCTTTATAAATAAAACTATTCCACAAAGGTTTTAGAGCAAACATTAGAAAGGAATCCATTTCTAATCATTGTGTACAATGACACAAGAGAAGTTTGGATTAACTGGAAAGTAAAATACCTTTTAAGAAAGAGGAAAGCAAGATGTGGCAGTATACATACATAGCAAGCGATGATTGCTAATGGTGGTTTAAAAAAATAACACCACTGGTAAACAGTAAGATTCCTTTCTTGTTGACAAAATATGGTGGCATATGAGACTCCAATTAAAATAGTCCCCTCAAATATTATGGAACATGGTCTATATAGAAGACAGAGAAACTGAGAGACTAACCAGGAGCAGATTTATGCCACCTGCCTCCATGATTGGCTGGGTGGTATGTACAGGGGCAGGCTCTGAACAATTAACGAGTAACAAGAGCAGTGTCTGATTTGGATTAATAGTAGCCATTCAATACATATTTGTTGAAAATGTTGTTTAACGTTTTCATTGAGGTTTTAGGTGAATCCAAAATCAGCCTGCTTCAGGGATTTATGACAAGGCTGAAAAAAATTGTAAGAACTGAACCAAAGAGCAGCATATATCAGAGGTTTGGCTCAGGGAATCTGAAGAGGAAAATAGGAAAAAAGATCACTTGAGAAATGGAGGTACCTAAGAATTCTTAGAGCTTTTTTTTTTCATAATGTATATCCATATTTTAGTATTTTAAAGCATATTGTGTTTCGTTAAAGGCTTTAATACGAAATTCATGTATGATAGTTTAAAAAATATTTCTGGGAGTGTTTATATAGCAGTATAAATCATCTAGTAATCAAAAAATATATATATTACTGCACAGTAAAATTAAAATGTACATATTTGTATATACATATCATTTTAAATATATAGATTAAAATTATAATACTTTTTGCTAGATATTTTCAAGTTTTTTGCTATCCAAAATAATTAGCCTACTTTATGCTGTCTTAAAGCTTTTTTTTTGTTGTTTGTTTGTTTTTTGAGACGGAGTCTCACACTGTTGCCCTGAGTAGAGTGCGGTGGCATCAGCCTAGCTCACAGCAACCTCAAACTCCTGGACTCAATCAATCCTCCCACCTCAGCCTCCCAGAGTGCTAGGATTACATGCATGAGCCACTGTGCCCGGCCTATGCTGTCTTAAATCTTACAGTAAAAGAGCTCAATTATTTATGCCATTTTTAACTATTTAAAGTAATCAACTCATTTATTCACCTCAGGAAGCTAGCATTTTATTAGTTCAAGTATTATGACTCTTGTAATGACATTCTTGGGAATATCTTCAATGTTAATAAATGCTTTACTATTACTTTTCTCACATACTAATAATGCCTAAGCTATATTATTAAAATTTTCCTCAAAAATAAAGTCAGTATATGATTTTGAATTTGGTATGAAATACATAATTTTAGACAAACATAATAAAAATAGAATGTTGTAAGTAAAATCTTACCAAGATTAAAGGACTGCCTTTCTATATATATCTAAAACCTCCTTAAATTAAGAAAAGATATTACTAATAATAGCAATTATAATACATAATAACTAAAATAACCATCCCATACAAAGCGAGCAATTATTGAACTCTCACTGTGTGTCACGTTGTCCCAAACACTTTATTTCCTTAATACTTTAAAAGACAGAAAATAAATAATAGGATGACAGGAAGGAAACGGAGCAAAGGAAGAAAAGAAACACTTTATTAGAGAAGAAGAAAGTACAGTGGAGACAGGATAAAGAATGGAAATAAGGTAAGGAGAATATGTGAGAAAATCCGTGCATCTTTATGTTCAGTGAAGTTGGTGTTCTTAGATTTAAAATGAACAACAGCTGCCAGGGCTCTGGTACAGCACTCAAGGCTGTGTATTTTTTATAGTACTGTCCCACTCTGCTTAGGAGTGTAGGCCTCTGCTGCTAGCTGTGCTTACTGGGCCAAGCATAGCAAGGAGAAAGTCATCAATTACTCCCCACTCAACGAACTGGGCCAGAGCCTGCCCTCTTGAATGTATGTGTAACTCCCTGAGACTTGAATGGAAGTTAGGTGCGTGTAATTGAGGGCAGAATTTGACCCCGTGAGGTTGAGTGAGAAATGATTGATTGTGTTGAACTCCAGTAGTTCTTCCTGAACTAATGGACTTCAACAGGGCCCAAACTGGCCCCTGGAGATTTGGATTCCTATTTTTTTTTTTTTCCAGTCTTGGCCACTTTAGGTAGCATCTTTTCCCCTTTTCTTGTTTATAATCCCTCAATGTTCTGATCAATTTGAATCATTCAGTTGGCTATATAAAGACCCGTCAACTCTTAAGTAATTCTTGAATTTAACAAATGTCCTTAGCAATTCAGGTAATTTTTTAAAAAAGTATTATATAGGCTACAAAGCACATAGTACTCCATGAGTAGAGAACAATAGCATTGCTACTCAAAATAGAAAGCAGTAAATATCCTTCTGTGATCAGGAGTAGTATCTTTTCTTTTTTTGAATACCATCTGAAACTAAAAAACTCAGAAGGATGGTATTTTAAAATATTTGCTAATTGATCCATAGTGGAAATATAATTATTTTAAAACAAACAAGAGCATATTTTGCCACATTTATGATTCTTAATGTTATGTCATTTAAAGAAAATAAATATTAATTTATCACTCTAAAAAGCACTATCTTTGATACGTATTTTACATTTGTATGCCTGATAATTTGATTAAAATCTCTCTTCCTCACTAATGTGTACATTCCAGGAGTGCAGGGATTGTGTCTATTTAGACTCACGACGGCTATCTGGTACTTATTTCTGGTACTTTCTAGATTTCTGTTACTCACTTCTGTTACTTATTCCTGACACATACGAAGCACTCATTTTTGAAATTAAATTAGCAAATGAATAATGTATGATTTCAGAATTTTTACTATACACTAACCCATTGCTAGTAGATTTTTTTCATTAATTTAAAGCTCTCATTGTATTCACATCATCATTTGGAGACAGATGAAATTCTGGGAAAACACTATATCTGAAGTCATTAGTTAAATAAGGGCAGGGGATAAATCTCTTTCTTCTCTAAATGATAGCTATACTTTCAAACAAAGACTCATTATATCAGCCAATGCAAGCTTCTAGAAGCCTGGTCAAGGGTATGGCAGTCTGTTTTAAATAATGAAGTCCAAAATCACTATATGTGCCAGGGTTCAACATTTCAAAAAGAAAATAAATTGTGTTCCCTTATCTTTCAAGTATAAATGCAATTGCAGAACATGAGGAGATTTTTGCATAACTTATAGATAATACTTCCATGGGCACAGAACAATTCTAGGGGCAATGTCTTGTAAGTAGTGTCTTATTATTTTCCAAATCTTAGCAGTGTTTTAGTAAATCGAAGCAAGGTTTAAAAAATCGTTTTGGTTTTTTATTTTCTGTCCTTTGTATTTTATCCAGAATTAAAATCTTCCACTGGTACTCAAAGGCACAAAGTAAATAACAAAGTAAATATATTTTTTAATTCCATTTCTGCTCTTTATAAATTTTGAAAAGTTATATTCTCATTGTCTTTCTGACACTGGGCACTCTTCCAAACAACTCTTTATTCCTCTTTACATGTTTTGTGCAGGCTCGGTTTCCATAGACACCATGAGTGCTTACAATATCCCTAGCAACTGTTCTTAGATTTTTCTTTGAGCAATACAATGTCACCATTTGCAAATGAAGTTGTGTTCCATTGTTTCAGGAGATGTATAACAGGTGCTTCTTGCTTTTAATTTTAATATTAAAAAACTCAAGAGATATATTGATTGTGCGAAGTTGCTGCACATGACTGCACTCTACATCCTTTTATTTTAAATAGCACTTCCAATTTGTAGTGTTTTTCACCGTGTGAACTGCTTTTGAGCTATACAAATATTAATAAATGTCACCCTCCAATTCACTTAGATGGAGCTAAGAGTGCATCAGCTTTCATTTATAGCAAAAACGGAGACAAATGGTGCAAGTCAAGAGCAACACATACTGAGCAATAGACAAACTCAATGCATAGCAACCTTCGCTAATTCAGTTTGACTCAATTCAATATAACCCCACAAATATTTATTGAGCATCTACTTTTGGCAAAGGACTGTGATGGGCAACATTGTATATATAGAAATAAACAAGATAATGGTCTTTGATCTTAAAATTTTTATTACCCATCAGGAAAAACAGGCATAAAAACAAATTCTAAATAGTAAGCAAATTGTGATGCATTGAGTACTAAAAACACAAAATGTTATAGAATGTCTTTTGTTCTTTTGGGTAGATGCTCAATAATGGGATTGCTGGATCAAATGGTAGGTCTACTTGTATCTGTTTAAGGTATCTCCATATTGCTTTCCACAGGGGTTGCACTAGTTTGCAGTCCCACCAGCAGTGTATGAGTGTTCCTGTCTCTCCGCATCCATGCCAATATTTATTGTTATGGAACTTTTTGATAAAGGCCATTCTCACTGGAGTTAAGTGATATCTCATTGTGGTTTTGATTTGCATTTCTCTGAGGATTAGAGATGTCGAGCATTTTTTCATATATTTGTTGGCCGTTCTTCTATCTTCTTTTGAAAAATTTCTATTCATGCCCTTTGCCCATTTTTTGATAGGGTGGTTTGATTTTTTCTGACTAATTTTCCTGAGTTCTAAATAGATTCTAGTTATCAGTCCTTTATCGGATATGTAGCATGTGAAAAATTTTTCCCATTCTGTAGGTTGTCTGTTTGCTCCCATGACTGTTTCTTTGGCTGTGCAGAAGCTTTTTAATTTAATCAGGTCCCATTTATTTATTTTTGTTGTTGCTGTGATTGCCTTTGGGGTCTTCTTCATAAATTCTTCGCCTAGGCCAACGTCTATACAGTCTTTCTGACATTTTCTTCTAGAATTCTAATAGTTTCACACCTAAGGTTTAAGTGTGTTATCCACTGTGATTTGATTTTTGTGAGAGGTGAAAGATGTGGGTCCTGTTTCAGTCTTCTACATGTGCCTATCTAGTTTTCCCAGCACCATTTATTGAATAAGGTTTCTTTTCCCCAGAGTATGTTTTTGTCTGCTTTGTCAAAGATTAGATGGCTATATGAGGATGGTTTTATATCTGGATTTTCTGTTCTATTCCACTGGTCTGTGTCCCTGCACTTGTGCCAATACCATGCAGTTTTTATAACCACAGCCTTGTAGTATAGTTTGAAGTCTGGTAAATTAATACCTCCCATTTTGTTCTTATTGCCTAAAATTGCTTTTGCTAAACAGGGTCTTTTCTGGTTCCATACAAAGCACCTGAATGTTTATAGCAGCACAATTGACAATTGCAAAGATGTGGAAACAACCCAAATGCCCGTCAGTACATGAGTGGATTAGTAAAATGGGGTATATGTATACCATGGAGTATTACTCAGCTATAAGAAATAACGGTGATGTAGAATCTCTTATGTTCTCCTGGAAAGAGTTGGAACTCATTCTACTAAGTGAAGTATCCCATGAATGGAAAGCTAAGCACCACGTGTACTCACCAGCAAATTGGTTTCCCTGATCATCACCTAAGTGCACATTTGGGAATAACACTAACTGGGTATCAGGCAGATGTAGGGGGGGAGGGGATGGGTGTATACCTACATGATGAGTGCGATGTGCACTGTCTGGGGAATGGACACGCTTGAAGCTCTGATTCGGGGGGGGAGGGCATGGGCAATATACATAACCTAAAGTTTTGTACCCCCATAATAAGCTGAAATAAATAAGTAAATAAAAACACAAAATACTCTGTAGAACAAAGGGAACTAAAATTAATCATGAATAAAGACATTTTAGAATTATTCATTGAGAAGCTGACATTGGAATGTATCTTAAGTGATGCATAAAGTTTAAACAAGTGAAGATGACACCTCTTAATGACAAGAAATGCTTGTGATAATAAGAACAATATGGACAAAGGCAAGATAGTGGCAAATAAAAGAAAGAAAGCGGTAGGGACAGAGGCATTGAATGGTATGACTTTTGCTATAAGGTGGAAGGCACAGTGAAGGGATAATACAATGAGATACATGTTCAAAAAACATTTGAGGTCAGATCATGGTATCTAAAAATTGTCATGCAAAGGACTTTAGACAGTCTATCTTGTATATTCACTTAGACTTTTAAAATTCTTTTCCTTAGAATAGAGTTTTGTTTAAGGATCCGCAGGGACTTATCTTGACAATGTATACAATTTTTCTTGCTCAATCCACCAGGCTTTTTCAAAACACACACTTGTGATTATTACACACACACCCCTCCATTAAAATATCTCTTTATTATTTAAGCACTTTATAGCTGCTTCTGAAATGATCATGTTCACTTATTAATAAGTTAGCAGCCTTATTTCTGTAATATGCCTTATAATACCTTATTTATCTGAAATTTATGAGTCTGAAATACTCTCTTAGGAATGCAGTTAAGTAGCAATCAATAAAGAACATATAAGTATCTAGGTAAGAAAACTGATGTCACAAAGTCAATTAATGTATCTGTCTATCCCTTTCACAAGGGATACCATCTGGATATTGTTTGGGACTACTTTATTTTATACATTGTTCTGAGATATGTGACTATTTGGTCCTTCAGCCCAAGAAGTAACACATTAAGAGAAGGAAGAAGTGAGAAGTGGCAGCAAGTTGAAAATTAAACCGAAGAATTATACACATAATTTAAAAGCATTCAAATTTGATAGGTAATTCTGTGGCTAGGCAAAAAGTTGGGGTAATTTTAAAATGTCTGATATCATCACATAGTATAATTAATTAGTAGGTTATGCTGTATATCTCCTAAAAGAATTTAGATTTTTGGTAATCATTAGAAGAATATCCTTTAGCTAAATTTGTAAATGAAAAGTAAAATTATTCAGTAAGTATAAAGCTGAACACTCATATTTAAGCAGCATGACACCTAATTCCAAATAAAACAGTTTAAACAACCAGAGCATTAATAAATTGGACCATGTGATTCTATTTATACACTCATAATCCAGGAATTGTACTTATTTTTTTCTATTGGTTTGAATTTTCCTGGTTTTATTTTGAATTATTTCTCACAGGTATGCATCTTGCTATCTGGTTTTGCCATATATATTAATATTTCCAAACTATGATTAGCATGGTACTAAGGCACATAGTAGGTTCCAATAAGTACACCATAAATGAATAAGGAGATGGATGTTTCAAGCTGCTGCTTTGTGGCATTAGGCCCTGTTCAGATCATTCACTTACAAAGGAGGGAGCTGCATGGTTCTGATACATAACTACTGAATCTGAATGCGTCTTCTGTCTTATGGGCATTCAGAAGAGAACAGTGATAGGAGGAGCAGTTAATATGTGAGCCTCACCAATTATATGTTCTGTAATTTAGCTACTGAAAAAAAATCTCTGCAAAACATAACTGGTTTGATTAGTCTGATAACAAAATTCTTCTAATATAAGTGATGCCGCCAATTAGATTGTTTCTACAAAGAAGTTAGAGTCACTGTATATAACTTTCTCTCTCTCTTTTTTTTACTCTTTTTTTTCCTCCTACAACACATTCTTTTTAGGGAGAAAAGGCAAACCAGACTGAAGGGGAAAAAAATCAAATCTTTGTAGCAGAAAGAAAATTTATTTGCAACTTCAAAGTTTTATATTTTTAGTAAATAAAAATAACCATTTTAATAAACATATCATGGTCTTGTGTTATCTACACTAGGATACATGAGCCCCTGCAGTAATTAGAAGCCAATTCAGTAATTTAAAGATAAGCCAAATATGGGTGATATATGAAATATTGTGATTTTGTTTATCTATTTATTTATAATCATCACCAAAGAGTAGTAAATATTGGCAGACAAAAGAAATGTCAGTGTCAGCCTTTAGATGACTTAACCATTGGTTTGAATTTTCAGCTTTTTCAAGTTTGGATCTAAATTCATATATGCATGCTTTATAGCTAAGGAAAATAGGATCAAATTAGAAATAACAGGGAAAATGATAACATATTAGGATGTATCTTCCCTTCTAATTATAAGTGGAGTTGCATGGTATTAAACACTACATATTTACTGACCCATGGACTTTCACAATTTTTAGATCCCTGGCATCATAAAGGCCGTGGCCTTTGCAAAAAATGTAAACATCCTTAAGCATTGTTACAAGCTCATTGGAAGACTGTGTCCAAAAGCCGTGTTTGCTATATTTTCTTGTAAAATTAAAGTTTGTCTGTGTAACTACAATATAAGGGAAAACTTCTGATCTATGCTCGTGTTTTGTTAGTAAGTGTATTATGCTTTGAGTGAGTGGATTTAAGCTTTGGCTCTTATGATTCCAGACATGTAGGCACAGTTTACAACAGTATTTTGAGAAAGCAGGAAACCATATAGTTCAACCTACCCAAAAGGTCATTTCCTAATTTCTTATTGAAATGATTACTGCTATATGATTTGCCCACAGGTGACATCTGTACATTAAACAAAAAAGACGTACATCTTCAAGTGTTCTCTCTTATACTGCTGGCTCACATTATGAGGTCTAGACAATGTAATGTCTAATTTACAAATCACCAGGGATGGAAAATCATTTATAAGTCATCAAAGAGTTAGTGATGATATAATTGTCACTTTGACTCAGAAGTTCTAGATTTATACCTTAAATAATTTTCCATATTCCATACAGTTAACCTAATAACTAACAGAAGGATTTCTTTGCAACCCGAAAGATGGTAAGTAATTTAATTAAGCTACCACTTCCTATAAATTGTTACAGATGGATGGTCTACCTGTGAAAGAAGAGCCAGTTTTTGCTATTATCCTCCCTAGAACCAGTTTCTGGTCAACATCAAGTTGCAGCCTTCTTTTCTTTAAGAAAAAATAATTATGGGCCCTAGATATTCTCAGCTTGTCTTCCTTTGCCAGTTGTCGCTTTCCTCTTTTGTACATGTTTCTGACCCCTGCCTATAGGCTGACAAGCTGCAAAAGAGGAAATAGGATATCTATTTCTTCCCTAATGGCTGAAACACAGAAACTCACTCTTGTGTTTTTAAGTGAGTTTGTTGCCGGTAACTACAAGAACATAAAAAATGTGCAAAAACCAAGACTCATTTATGAAATTATTTAGTCCCTGACATATTAAAAAATAGCTAGCTGTGTATCTTTTCTGATTTTTATTTAGATTTGTTTGAGATGAATTTAAGTATTATAGGTCCTTCCTATCATGCTCTCCTCTTTATTTTGAGCACTTACAGAGCATCTGACACATACCATACGCTCAGTAACTATTTGTTTAATAGCTAAATGAGGACCTATGTGAACGACTTGCCTTCACATAACACTGTGACTTGCTTCCTTTCTAAATGTGTAGATTTGTTTTCCTTTGGGGAGCAGCATATTGAACCACATCTTAGTGTGCACACACACAGACACACACACTCAAACACACATATGAGGCCCATGCTGAAAGCGGATCTCTTTAAATAACACTAGCATAATTATGATTTTGAAAATTCCTGCAATGAAATAGCCTTTTTAACTATGTTAAACCAGGTCCCCTATCTTTATTTGACCAAAGAAAGTTTTTTTTTTTTTTATATACAAATATTTCATCCCAATGGAAAACAGTATGGAAATTTTCTAAACTAGAACTTGGGACACAAGTGCAAAGAAGACAAATATATTTTTAAGAATAAGAACACTCAGACACTGCTGGTAGGACTACAAACTAGTACAACCTCTGTGGAAAGTAATATGGAAATACCTCAAAGAGCTACAAGTGGAACTACCGTTTGACCCAGCAATCCCATTACTGGGCATCTACCCAAAGGAACAAAAGACATTCTACCAAAAAAAAAAAAAAAAATCTGCACTAGAATGTTTATAGCAGCACAATTCAGAATTGCAAAGATGTGGAAACAACCCAATTGCCCATCAATACATGAGTGGATTAATAAAGTGCGATATATGTATACCATGGAGTTCTGCTCAGCCGTAAAAAACAGTGATGATCTAGCACCTCTTGTATTATCCTGGATAGAGCTGGAGCCCATTCTAGTAAGTGAAGTATCACAAGAACGGAAAAACAAGCACCATATGTACTTACCATCAAATTGGTATTAACTGACTTAACTTAGCAACACTTAAGTGCACATATAGTGGTACCATTCATCGGGCATCAGGCAGGTAGGAGAGGGGAGGAGACGATGGGTATATTCACACCTAATGGGTGTGGTGCGCACCATCTGGGGGATGGACACACTTGAAGCTCTGACTTGGGTGGGGCAAAGGCAATATGTTTAACCTAAACATTTGTACCCCTGTAATATGCTGAAAGAAAAAAAAAAAAAAGAAAAAAATATTTGCTGTTAGAACTGCCTTAGGAAAAAAGAAACATAGCTATAGTATAATAAAGTATAGATATAAATCTATGTTCTACAGTTTACTGTAGTAAATTGGTCTCATTAAAAATTACCTTTGGATAGATAGGAGGAATAATTTCTAGAGTTCTGTTGTACCATAAGATGACTATAATTAACAATAATATATTATGTAGTTTCATATAGCTAGAAGGAAGATACTGAATATTCCTAACACAAAGAAATGGTAAATGTTTGAGATGATGGATGAGTTAATTACCCTGATCTGATCACTATACATTGCAACATCCCTATTTACCCTATCAATATTTGTAATTATGTGTCAATTAAGCAATTTTTCTAAAATTACCTTTTTCAGTATTTGATCATCTCTTGTTAACTTTTTACCACTAAAAGTGTAAAAATTGATGATACTTTTTTGCACAGTTCTCTAACTATACAATATCAATCACTATCTACTCATTGAGAATCTCTTTTTATACTAGAAAACCATTCTGATCAGCCTGCCAAGTCATTTATAGATTTAGCATAGCTCCGACCTATGGCATAGCTGATCTCTTTTCCTAGCTTCCTGTGCAGTGAGATTTTGGCCAAGAATCCTAATTATTATTACCTATTTGATAAGATCGCTAATAAATGGCTGCTTGTAGAAATTATCAAGGACTCTATCCTCAAAAATGATTTTACAGTGTTAGTGTGTGTGTGTGTGTGTGTGTGTGTGTGTGTTTACTGCTATATCTTTCAGTTTCTTCTCTTTCATGTAAGACTTTCTGCCTTAGTGGAGCTTACATTCTAGTGTGGTTATAGCCAATAAAAATACATACATGTGTATGAATGTTTTTTCTATGTGTGTGTATATAAAAATGTGTGATAATGGCAAGTCCTTGAAGAAAAATTAACTGGATTGGGGAAAGAGAGGTGAATGGGGCTGCTACCATAAATAATGTAATCAACAAAAGCTTCTCTAGAAGGTGACATTTTTTAGAAAAAAACTCAATGAATGAATTCAAAGAGCAAACTATGTCACAATTTTGGACAATGGTATTCAAGTGTGTAGGAAAAAGCAAATACAAAGATTTGAGAAAGAAGCAGATGTGAGGAGCAGCTGGAGACCTGTGTGGCATTTTGATTTCCTTACAAAAATGCAATGGTCACTGCCAGTCCCTTATAGATATTAAGATACTGTTAAATCTTCAGAAAGTGTTGAGGACTTTAAGCAAACCACTTTGCCTTTCAAGTGAGAGACAGCAGTTCTCACAGTCTTTTTGATGGTTCTGAATTATTTTCACTTTTTAAAAATTGACTTGTGTAATGCCAGCATAAGAGATAGTAATAATTTCATTATTTTATTGAGACATTCAAAAATGCTAAAATTCTATCAAAGCTGTTTTCAGTACACAAAACAGGACTCTTCTTAGGATAGTCCCTGTCTTCAATGTATATCTTTAAATTTGTTGTATATGGTGTTCATAGTAGAAACATATTTTAAAATAAAAGAATAAATTTATTATGCTTTTTGTAATACAATTATGGCAATACTTGGGATAGAGGGAGGAGAGAAAGCTAAATGGCTTATATATTGGACATCATTGCATACATGAAGCCCTGAAATTAAAGAGATTTATTTATTTTTTATAAAATAAATGCTTCCTCTACCTTTAGATATACACACCAGACTAACTCCTACACTTGAGAATGCTAACAACACTGCATGTACATTATGTGATTAAATAAACTACTTGCTTTTGTTCTACAGAAAATTGAATGTAATTTGTCAGGACAGATTTAGGAGGGAGTGTTGTTCATGAGGAGAGAGGAGCTGGAGAGATCGGAAGAGTTTAGGTCAAGCAGGAAATGAAAGATCAGGAGCAACCTTGATCTCAGGTCAAGGCTCAGTTCGATGAGAAGGTAAGACGTAGTGCTCATATTGATGAAAAAATAAATGACAAGACCATGCGGAACAAGCTCTATAAGAATTTGTGGAACCAAGATACTAGAGATCCACATAGGATGAGTATCAGAAATGAGACAAGGCCGGGCGCGGTGGCTCACGCCTGTAATCCTAGCACTCTGGGAGGCCGAGGCGGGTGGATCGCTCAAGGTCAGGAGTTCGAGACCAGCCTGAGCAAGAGTGAGACCCCGTCTCTACTAAAAATAGAAAAAAATTATATGGAGAACTAAAAATATATATATAGAAAAATTAGACGGGCATAGTGGCGCATGCCTGTAGTCCCAGCTACTCGGGAGGCTGAGGCAGGAGGATCACTTGAGCCCAGGAGTTTGAGGTTGCTGTGAGCTAGGCTGACGCCACGGCACTCACTCTAGCCTGGGCAACAAAGTGAGACTCTGTCTCAAAAAAAAAAAAAAAAAAAAGAAATGAGACAAGCTGTTAGGAAAGCAGAGAGGAGTCACCAATGGCAATGAGAAGTTGAAAGAGCAGTGATATTTACCTCAAATTTGCAAAAACTTCTGTGTTGATAAAGCCAGTCCTAGGAAGTGGCCCGCATGTGGTCTTGAGTACAAGGTCAGTAAGTTACTATAGGACTATAGCAACCTGGTTGGATTGGGGAACCTGTTGTAAGAGAGGAGATTTTGATAGGAAGTGAATAAGCACAGATTTATGGACCATTTCATGAAGTGGTAGGGAGTGAAGTTGCAGCCATCATGCACAGCCAGCCATATTACTTGTCTGAATCTGATGTTTACCAGTCACAATCCCTTTGGGGACTCTTCAGAGGAGTCACGATGTAAGTTTGTTTGTTTAAATAAGAGAAGATATATTTGAAAAGGATCTCATGAGCATTTCTCTGTGACTTTATAACAATCTGGTGCTTCTCACCCCCACATGGAATGAAATTAGACTTTATATCTCATTACAGAGATTGAATTATTTACCTGGGTTATTTGTGTTGAAGGGAATATAAATTCTCTACCCCCTTTCTGGCTTTTGGAAAGCCTGGCTAAGGAGACATACCTGTGGAAATGAGGAGGTTCTAACCTCATCAGTTTAAGTGGAGACCATTTAAATAATTATGCTGTATCGAGTAATATATTCTGGTGTCCTATGAATCAATGCCACCTTTTATGTCTTTTATTTTCATTTGTATTAATGACTTCAATATCCTCTTATTAAATGTAAACCCAAATATATCAAAGATTAACAATGTCAATCTGGTGTACATTGATTGTGATTGAGTCCTTAATATTCTTTATATCCCTAAGAATGCATATCACCTAAGATAGCACTTGCCTATATTCTTATTATTCACTTTTGGAATATGTACCTTTGGTATATTGGAAAGAGGCTATGAAAATAGCCTCAAGAAAATCATAAAACTCATGGTAATATGTTTACTTGAGTTTATTCTTTTATTCTGCCAACTAAATATTTCTACGCTTAAAAATTGTGAGTTTATTCCTTTGTGCAAACTCTGGGAAGTGTTTGCTTATAAGACATGATACCCTGTAATGATAAAAAAAAAATGCATTCTAAGAAAGCTGCAATAGGAAAGGGAATCAGTAAGTTTTAAACCTTTACTATGTAATAGGCCTCTTCTCTTGGGCTATTTACAATCACCAAGTCCTCACAACAGACCTGTGAGATGTGGAGCATTAAACTCATTTTTCAGAATAAAGAAACAGACATTGGGAGGATAAATTATCTGTCTAGGGTCACTCAGTTGGACAGTGGCTGGGTGTTACATCCAGGTCTCTCTAAATCCAAAGTTCATGCACTTGCAGCCTGTGTAGCCAACAATGACTGCGTGGCCTCTGTATTTTCAGGCAAGTGGGAAATGGAGCAGATCAAATATGAACACTTGAGAGAAGGAGCTGGCAGCAGGAGAGTAATAGTGGTCATCTGGAATAGATTGGATAGTAGTTTTTTTTCTGTTCTGTTCCAACATTCAGTCTGTGTAGACAGGCAGGATGTTAAGTTCATTTTGGCACAGGATTGAGCTTTCAACATCAAAATGCAGTGAGCCTAAAACTTTAAAAAAGAAAAACTAAAGCTAGAACATTTAATGAAATTCTAGGAAAGCCATTGTGGCATACTATTAATATTTGTAAAAATGACCACAAATCTTCACCCATCCCTATATCCACATCCTTTGCACTGTTACTCTTCAGGTACTTTTACCAGGACTTAAAATCTTAAAATATGTTTACTCACCTCTTCAATATAGGATAGCTTTATAATTTGCTTTGTTCAAAAAAGAAAAAAAGTTATGATGTACCAATTCCAAGCCTTGGCTTCAGAGGACTTGTACTTGTCTACTTTTGTCTTAGATCTCACAGTTACTATGTATATAAGTCTAGGCTAGCTTGCTCGATCTAAAAGCCAGGTAGACAAGAACCACTTGAGTGGACTATCCTAGACAACCCAGCCTCCACTCAAATCCCCAGCTAATAGAAGATGCAAGAGTAATCCTAGCTGAAAACAGCCAAAGCTGAATCCTATCTGAAGATGTGCCCGATTGCTTCATGACAGTAACAAATGCTTTTTGTTTTAAGTTTGGGGCTATTTTGTTACGCAGCAGTAACTAACTAATATAGCTAATGAACCATGTGGCTTGATAAAAAGCAGCACATACCCAGGCATTTCATTTCAGGAAAATAAATGAATGTGAGTGGTTATTGGTAGAAGCCAAGATGGTTCCAGATTTTGCTCTTCCTCTATGAAGAAACAAATACTGTTTGAACAAGCATTATTTAGTATTTTCTGATTACTGTAATTCCTAACATGACTCAGAGGTAAGAATAGTTGGCATATTACACTTGTTCTCACTTATAAGTGGGAGCTAAGCAATGGGTATGCATGGTCATACAGAGTAACTTGATGGACATTGGAGACTCAGAAGGGGGACTATAAATCATAGTCTCCTGCTCAATGGTTCTTTGTTATATGTTTGTTTTATATTTGCAGGAGTCATTTTTTTAACTTTTTCAAAAATTATACTTTATTACTATCTCAAAGTCATATTGTCAGTGATTTCCTACTTAAGGAAGTAAGTAGCTCACTTTTCTCTGAATAGACTTTAAATTTCTTAAGCTAATATTCAAAGCCCTTCATAAATACATACCTGAAAACCTCTCTTCATCTTTCAACAGTCTCTCTTATATGTATTCTAGATTATTATCATTTTGTACAGACTTGCTAGTGTCATACTCTTCTTCAGCACTTAATTTTACCTGGAACTTCCTAATCTTTCTTCTTCTTTCACCTTCCCCTGGCTAACTCTTACTTTATCTTTCAGGTTTCATTTTAAATGTTCCTTTCTCCTAGAATTCTTCCTTGGATACTCAAACCCGGAATGTCACTCCTGTATTTTCCAGTGGCATCCTATACTGACATAGCATATATCATACTGCATTTCAATACCAATAGACCTACTCTTGTATTCCTCACTGACATACATACCCACACCCCTGATATTTGGCATAATGTAGGGTATGTATGCATTTAATTATTTAAAGACTATCCAAACTCTGCTGTCCTTAATGCCAGTTGTCTATTGCCTTATCTAAATTTACCTTATAAATTCAATACTTTGATAATCATGCCATTTACACACAGCCTGGTTTTATAACCTAACTGGAAAAAATCAATCCTACTATAAATCTATAGATTATTTTTATGAGAATTTTTTGGCTTTTGAGTGGAAAAAAGAGATGCACAAAATACAGTGACTTTGGAGAGACCTAAGTTATTTTTTAAATTTTCTAAATATTTTGAGTTTTTAAGATATAGGTAAAAGAATCATAAAATATGTTATTAAATAAATTAGAATTTCCTGAGTTATAATTCTGTCTTCCTCAAACAATCCTTAAAATAAATCAATTTTTCCTAAATTTATAGAATTTCAATGTTTAAAATTAATATTAAAGTATTAACTTGAGAAAAGGTTTTAATAAATATTTTTAATGAACATTAATATTATTTGCCTTTAATTATAAAATAACCAAAGGTTATAGGCCAGGTACAGTGGCTCATGTCAGTAATCATAGCAGTTAGGGAGGCTGAGGCAAGAGAACTGCTTGAGGCCCGGAGTTCGAGACCACCCTGAGCAACATAGCCATACCCCATCTCTACAAAAAAAATAGAAAAATTAGCCTGGTTTAGTGGAGTAGGCCTGTAGTCGCAGCTTCTTCGGGAGGTTGAGGCAGAAGGATCATCCATTGAGGATGCAGGGCAGTGAAAGAGCTATGATGATGCCACTGAACTCTAGCCTCCTGGGCAACAGAGTGAGACCCTCTCTAAAAACAAAAACAAAACAAAACAAAACAAAAATCAGTTATAAACTACTGTAATAAACGGCATGACAAAGATTTACATTGCTCAACTTGCAAGAAATATTTTACCATAAAGGCAAAGCATTTCACAAACAACTAATGAGAACAGCAGAACTACAAGAAGGGGAAAAAAAATCATTTCTCCACCGATCCTTTAGGGAAGAAAGATATATTCTCAGACTTCCATATAAATCAACAGAGAGTTGTCTGTGAACAGCTTACAGTACTCTGACCAATCCCCCAGAAATTTACACTCTATGAATTTCAAAATTCTTTCAGAATTATTCTCTTCCGCTTTTGAGCCTCTTGAATTTTAAACTTTAGTCCTTCTGCTTTTAAAGCCTCATTATATTCCCTACACCACATTCCCTATTAGATACTGATATAGAGTAGCCAGATTTCACAACCCTAAAATTTTCCCTTTATATTCAAAGTAGCAAAAATTACTAATTATGGATGAAAAATTGGGTAAAATGAAATTTGGGAAAATAGGATCATATAATCATTAAACACCATTATATTTTATACTTCCTTTTAATAACCTTTTAATGTACACTTTTAATTGGGGGCACAATCAAATAAAAAAATAAATAAATAAAAGCAAGGGATATAGCAGGATATTTTCTTGTTCTGAGAAATTGTTTCTCTGACATTTTAAAATACCCTGAGAATGAAGCGAATAAAATCCCAGGGAAGTGAATTTACTATCTCTGCAATATTCATGCCATGCAATTTTTGATAGTATTTTTTCTACTTAGCTTTTTGTAATAAACACTTCCTTTGTTTCTCTTGCTGAATTATTGGAAATATTCATTTGAATTTTTTTCTCCCTTGCTGAAATTTTAGACTGTAAAATCTAACAATAATGAAATACTTTATTGGCTGATTAAATTGCTATATCAAAAAGAGGCTAATATAGAAAATTTATTATCAGTTCTGCTCCTAGTAACACCTCCAAATTCCTTTTCCATTTCATGAGAAATACATTACGCTCTGTATACTCCTCTCTTTATGAAGTTCCAGTGATTTTTTTCTAATAAGGATATAAAGTAACTAAGGAATCACATTATCGGTCATTAGATACTTAATTACTAAGTTAACAAAGTTGGAATATACGACTGTATTTTTAAAATGAAAAGTCTCGTCTATATTTTGTTGCAGAGAGTTTGCTGTTTTAAATGAAAGGTAATTTTTATATATTAGCTAGAAGAAATGTTCAACAAATATAAATTGTAATACGAATTTTCTTCTGTTTTGTATTATTATTTAGAACACTTAGAAAATTTATTTAAACTTATTGCCCTAGGATGTTATGAGGATATCCAGATTCTAGGTGATAATTATTTTAACCAATAATTTCACCATAAATTAATGGTACTTAAGAAATATAAATTCTCATATTAGGAAAAATAATAAGATATAAATAATTTAAAATTGTATCTGCTATTAAGAGATAACTCTTTTGCCTGAGTAGCCTGAGTAAGTGATAGATGATGATTAGTTTGAAAGCTGAAGATTACTAAATTCTTTATATGTTATTTGTTAAGGCTCATATTTTTATTTACAATGGATAAATATATCAATCCACCTTCATATGCATTCTATCTTCCTATATAGTAATAAACATTATTTAAAAAACTCCTAGTAAAACTTATTTTATATTAGGTTTATTATATTAGAATAATAGTAATATGATTTTCATTTATATAATATAGTTTTAGAAATTATTTTATTCAGGGTGTAGAATCAGATATTTACCATTTTCTATTAAATTTTCTGGGTATATTTTAGGTAAATATTTGAAATACCAACAAAAGTGAAATGAAGACATGTAAAAATTTATGTTCTCTGATTCTCAAAAAAGAAACCAAGTATTCTCCAGCATTTACTGAGGACATAATATGTAGCAGGCACCACACAAACACAAAAAAATCAAACCAAAGACATGTAATGTTTATATCATGATTGGTTTTGTATATTACATTAGGGGATTAAAATTTTTCAAAAAACTGTGAGGTTCCATTTTATACCAAAGCATATAGAAGGTAAGCCTAGCATTTTACATAGGTTACTCAGACAAGTGCAGGATGATGTGTATTGGGCCCAAATTAAAAGCAAGATAATAAATGGAATTAGCAACCAAGGAATTAACATGAATGGTTTTTAAAGCAGTCATGTGTGAATTACAAGACAATGACAATGAACATAAAAGGGAGACAAATGGTTCAAGATACATCAAGCAAATAAAATACTAGGTTTTGATGAGCAAAAAGGAAAATGAGAAGGAAAAATCATCAAGGACAAGTCCTTAACTGTATGGATAGTAATGCATTTAGCAAGACAAAAAATAAAGAAGGAGAATTAAGAATATATAGAAGCAAAAACTATAAGTTCCATTTTAAACATTGGGTTTGAGCTGCCTATGTATCACTCACATGGTGATGACAGTAATAGAATGTAGATATGTGAGTACAAAGAGATAAGATTTTGGAAATCATCAACATATAAATGGTAGCAGAAGTTTTGGATGAAATGAGGTCTCCTATGATTTGGATATAAAATATGAAGAACATAGGCTAAGGAAGAAGCTCTGTTCTATATTCAGGGACAAGCTGAAAAATGGCAACTTGAAAATGAAATAATGAAGTAACTGAAACAGGGATAAAAGCAAGAACAGTGATAACAGCACACTCCAAACACTAGGTGGAGCTCAAGGTTCCTCTTTACTAATATATTTGCATTAGAGATGGGCCAAGTTAAAGGACAGTGTTATTTTTCTCCAACGGTATGGGCATGGTTTCCTTTTGAGATTTATTGCTTTAGTTTTTCCTAGGAATATAGTCTTAGGCCCAAAGCGTTACATTAAGTTAGTAGGGTTGGGGATATGAGACACTCAGATGAGCTCTAGGCATTAAGGCACATCAGTCACCCCTGCTCACCCCACTCCTGCCTCTTTAACTTCCAGCATCACTATTACTTTCTCAAATTGTAGTTTTGTGCACCACCTGCATCATAATTACCTAATCCAACCACCGATCCACTGAATCAGAATGCAGCGGGTGGTGCACTGTCCTGGGAAAATGCATTTAAAATAAGTACCCCTTATGATTATTATGTTTCATAAAGTTTAGAATAGTTGATTTAGAAGTGAAATATAAATGTGGACCCAAGAAAATGGAGCCATGAATTCCAGTGTCTAAACTTACCCTGGTCAGTACACTTGCTACATGTAGCTATTGAGTACTAATATTATTACTGATGTATGAAGAACAGAATTTATAATTTTTTTTTTTTTTTTTTGTTGAGACAGAGTCTCACTTTGTTGCCCAGGCTAGAGTGAGTGCCGTGGCGTCAGCTTAGCTCACAGCAACCTCAAACTCCTGGGCTTAAGCGATCCTACTGCCTCAGCCTCCCGAGTAGCTGGGACTACAGGCATGCACCACTATGCCCGGCTAATTTTTTCTATATAGATTTTTAGGTGTCCATATAATGTCTTTCTATTTTTAGTAGAGACGGGGTCTCGCTCAGGCTGGTCTCGAACTCCTGACCTTGAGCAATCCACCCGCCTCGGCCTCCCAGAGTGCTAGGATTACAGGCGTGAGCCACCGCGCCCGGCCCAGAATTTATAATTTTATATAATTATTATCACTAACTTAAATTTAAATTTAAAACCTAATACTTGTATCAGTAAAACTTTTATATATATTTGGAACAACTCAGTTATATGAACCTGTTTTTTCTACTGTAAATTTTATATAATTTAAATGCAGATGATGTATGTCTGAAAAAAATCTAGCATCTGAATTGATATGTGCTGTCTTTAAATACGCACTGGATTTTAAAGATTTAGCATGAAAAAAGAATGTAAAATATTTCATTAATAATTTTTACATTGATTACTTAATTGAAATGATACTGATTTGACCATAATGAGAAAAATAACATATAAATATGTAGTATTTAAATAATATATAACTGTTACATAAACAAACATACAATATATAAGTAATATTGTGTATACTAATATGCAAATAATATAATACAGATAATATATTTATATTATATATTGTGTTACATATAAACATTTAAATATATAACAAATCTAATAACAAATAAATATATAAATATATACATGAAACATATAAAAATTAATTTTCTGTTTTTTGACTATTTTTAAATGTGGTTACTAGAAATTTTAAATAACATATATCACCTACATTTTATTTCTATTCAACAGCACTGGTGTAAATAAAAGTATTACCATGTGTTAGATTTCTGTTGCTGCATAACAAATTACCAAACATTTAGTGGCTTAAAATCGTATATATTTGTTATTTTGTAGTTTCCAGGGTTTAGGAGTCTGAGCGAGCATAGATTAGTCATGTCCTCTGATCAGGATCTCACAGTCACTGGGTTGGCCAGGTTACATTCTTATCTGAAGGGTACACTGGAGAGGAATCCCTTTTCAAGCTCACTCAGTTTATTAGCAGAATTTATTTCATTGTGACTGTAAACTATGACCTACAGCTCCTGTAGGTAACCTATAGTTAAAACACCCCCATAGGCAGTTCACAACATACCACTTCCTTCTTGAAGGCCAGCAGAGAGCAAGAGCAACTCTAGTGAGAGAGATTTTTGTAGCATAACATCATCACAGGAGTGACATCCCATTACCTTTGCCGTACAGTGTAACCTCGTCATGGGAGAGATATTCCCTTACCATTGCCATTTTCTATTGTTTAGGAGCAAGTTGGAAGTCCCAGTCACACCTGAGGGGAAGAAGTTATACAAAAGCAGGAGCACCAGGAGGCAAATATCATTGTGGGGGGGTCTCTGTGGGGTTTGTCTGACACATATCTATAATACCACATGCCATTCAATGTTAGGAAAAAAACATATTGCCAGTTAGCATGTGGAATTGTCCTGTTGCTGAGTTTTCATGAGGTTAATTGAATGTAACTATAGCACACCTCTTGGAACAACTCTGCATTACATATAATCATGAGTGGAAATTAACTCTAAGTATATAGAGAAAAAATAAAATTTTGTCTAGCAACACAACCTCTGAGTAGCTATTTTATTTCATATGATGATAATAGCTGAAAAGGTAATACAAATATATAAGACAATATGGAGCTTAAAACAATGCCGCTATTGATAGAAAAGTAAAGATCATTTCTCTTAGACAAAGCTAGGTCAACTCAAATGATGGATATATTTAAGTGGTATTGCTACTCACTTTTAACTCACTCTTTAGCTACCCTAAATTCATATTAACAGAAAATGTGGGAATATTTTAGAGAAAAACATATTTGTTATTGCAGTTAGGAATTAATCTATCTCCTAACCCTCTTTCACTAATAGTTATTTTGGGCTAATGTGAATTTCCTAAGAGCACAATTATAGTGATATAACAGAACCATGCATGATAAAGAAAATGACTTTCATGGAACAACCAAAGGTCCTGGGGCAGAGAAGACACTTTGTCAAATATTTGAGGATCCCTTGGGACTGGATATAGATTTCACAGGCTGAGGAGATAAATGGAACCACAGGAGGAATGGGTCTTCCTCTCCCGGGAAACTGACCTTACAAAGAGAGATTTCAACAATTTCAAGTTTATATAGTGAAAGAGAATCTTGTCAGCTCAAGAACATGTTGGTCATTTGTACACACAAGAAATTAATATTTTGTTTTCTGATGTTAGTAAAGCTTGGTCTTGGGTAAAAATGTGATAGAAACAGAATATATTTATAACTCCTAGGGTAATACTAGACAGGGCTGAATAAAAATAAGAGTGAGGGATAATAAAGTGAAACTAATACATCTAAAATTAATAGCTATTCAAGTAAAGCATTAATAAAAACACATTAAGTGGGAAAATAATTTTCTTCATATTGCATAAAATTTCAATTACAAATATGTCTTAGTTCTACAAATTCCCTACTCTTCATCTTAACAATGGTGATTTTAACTTTTTAATAATTTTTTTCTAAAATAAATGCTTCAATTATTTTATATTGTATATCTTTATTATGTCAAATCTATTGGCTAGCAAAAAACAGTGTAAAATTTAATAACAGAGTTTAAAAAATTATTAGTAATGTAAATTCAGGATACATTTAACATGTGTCAGTTATCCTTCTGTACATGTCAACCTTTATTAAAAACAAAGTAAGGAAGTTTGAAAGTAAGAACAGAAAAAACGCCAATATATTTTTGTAGTTACTTTTTATTTGGGTATTGTTTGTTTGTGGTGTTTTTATAAAATGGGTATCTGAAAAAAGATCTTTAAGAAAACACAGAGATTTGAAAAAAACTATTTATAGTCACTGTTACCAGGTATTAAGAATATATAACTGGTGAATAATAGAGAAAATCTGAGTTATTCTATATTGTTCTCAAAATACAGTCCTCCAGGAAAAAAGCATAATAGGCTGTATTCCATCAGAGTATAATATTACATTCCACATTCTGAAGATATACTTATTTATTAGTAGTTCTCTTTTATGAATTAACAAGGACAATTTCAAAAAATCTTCAAAACTTTCTCTAAAATTTGACAATGTAACAGTGAATGTTCAAATACATCTAAAGTTTGGTAGTTGAAAAGACCTATTAATAGGAAACTGTAAACAATAATAATTACCTTCCCACCAGTGGGAATAGGGCTACATCAGTTAGCTTCACTCAATGGTCGATGTATTCTATGATTCAATAATATGTTTATAATCTAGGAGATGCCATCAAAGATAATTGCTTAGGAAATGTGAACAATCTCACTACCTGAAATTATATCACATCCTATCATTTTATTTAATGCTATATTATACCATATGTTTACTGTTTCTTTTAATTATTGCTGTGTAACTAACCATCCCCATACTTCGTGGTGTAACACAATGGTTTCATTACTTTCATAATCTGGTTTGTCAGGAATTTGAGCAGAGATTGGCTGGGCAGTTATGTTTTATTTGTTGTCAGCTGAGCCCTCTCAATAGCCTGCATTGAGCTGGTGGCTGAGCTGGGTGGGACCATCATAGATGGCTTCACTCCCATGTTCAGTGTTTTAGTATTCTTCTGTAATGAATGGCTGGATGTAATTAGCTTGAGCTTCCTCACAGCATGGTGCTCTCAGGGCAGTAGAACTTCTTATGTGACAACAAGATTCATGAATAAAAGTTGTAGGGATAGTTTTTTTTTTTTTTTTTTTTTTTAAGGGTTTAGACCTGGAACAGGCATAGCATCACCTCTACTATATCCTGTTGGCCTAAAAGAGTCCAAAGTTAACCCAAATTCAAGTGCTTCAATCTTATTAGAATGCTAAAAAATAAAACCCAGAATGATTGATTTCTACCTGTCTCTACAACCTCTTTTTTCTTCTCCTTTCCCTCTAGATTCTAGAATTGGCATTTTTAGATTGTTCCTCTAAAAGAAAGACTTTGCTATCGAGGGTCCTCCTGCTTGCTTCCTTATTTTTAGAATACTTCTCTGTGATACCCATATGAAGGTTTCTGTTTCTTTACCTTCCAAAGCCCAGCACAAATGTCACCTGTGGAACACCATCTTTACCTTATTTTAGTAGCTATCCCATTCAGTCCTTGATTATCTTTTATTCATTTTTTTATTCTTTATAATTATGTCCATATTTATATCTATAAACATAAATATATATTTTAGCTATTTTTACACTTGTTCATTGTCTGTCTTCTCTATCAAAATATAAGCCCCATAAGAAACAGTAATGATTGCTTTATAATATGTTTAGAATATACTCATACTGTTGTGGCAAATGGTATTTGCATAATAAGTGTTTATTGAATGAAGAAATGACAAGAAAACATCTTGATAATTTAATGTTAAATGAAAAAAAGATTATAAAACTAAATGAATGGAATGAAACTTGCATGTGTGTTTGTGTGAGTATGCGTGTGTGTGTGTGTGTGTGTGTGTGTTTGATGAGAAAATCTGGAAGTAGATTTACGAGAGTATTATTCTTACATTTTTATCTTTGAATGGTGGTATTATTGGTGAACTTTTTACTTCTCTCTTTTATTCTATTTTTTAAAAAACTAACTATGAATATTTATACTTCCTCTGATAAATTAGAATTTTATCTCATCTTACTCTTATCATACTTTGGATACTTTGTGAGGCAGATGAGTATGCTAAACCCCTGTGGCTTATTTCCACTTAAATCTATTTTTCTGCAGCATATAAGTATCTCATGCTATGGTTTTATGTAAATTGGAGCTAATTAGGTTTGATCAATATATTAGTTTTCTTTGGGGATGCATTCAAGTAATTGTACAAACGATAGAGAAAATTAATACCCACTTTGCCCTTGGCATAACACTTTCTCCTCTACTATTTAGTAAAAATGGATGACATAAATGTTAAATTTGTGCTGTTCTGCTGACAGTGAAACTTAAAGAGAGCCCCCATGCTATTAAGCTATAGTTAAAAGAGTAGAGCTAAAGAAATTTTTCTATTGTAAGAGAAATGTGAGCTTTGCAGAAAGTAAATTGGCTAGGAGAAATTCAATGAGGTGCCATCTAAAATGAGTAGATAAAGTAAAGAGAGTGCTTTGTAGAACCCATGAGAAAGCAATTTAGATATTCGTGGTGATAGCTCAGATGCCTGGGTGCCTAAAAGTAATCTAAATCTGAAACTATTTGAAGGATATTGAACAGGAACACCCTGTCTTATATCATTTTTGTGTTTATCTTTGCTTGTTGATCTGCCATCGCTATTAATCATTCATTATTTATTGCATCATTCCATTAAGAAGAGTGAGAAAACAAAGATTAAAACTCCAAAGCCCAAAGTCATTTTCATGAACAGAAAAGTTCTCTGAATGTCTGGTATTCACCACTGCTTAATTTTTTATCTTCCTTCAAATATAATTAAAACATTTTAATGAAATTACTTTCAAGCCTATGTTCATTTGTGTTTTGCAATTAAGTGGCTCTTGAATGTCCAAATAATTAAACTTCTACCTTACATAAGTCTTTGTTAAATAATATATTAAAACATCTCATTATATATAAATCCATATATTTTCCTTTTGTCATTTATTATTTACTCTCAGCAGGAGGTCGTTAAACCATTTACATACATTATCTAATTTAATTCCTATGAACACTGTGAATAAGCTTGATATTATCAACCCCCTTATAAAAGTGAAAAAGTGAGACTCAAAGATCACTAAACTTGTTAAACCTTGAACTAGTAATAAACAGAGCTGGTATTTGAACCCACTTCTCCTTAGGCTGAAAGCCAAATAAATTAATGATTTAAATATTGAAAACAAAATCACAAATGTGTTAGAAATTTAATGAATATGTTTTTAACTTTAGGATAAAAGTGGTTTTTCTAAAGTAAGAAAATATAAGAAGGTATAATGATAGATTTGACTGAAAATAATTTTAAATGACTTGGCAAAAAAAAAACAATAAAATACTGACATAAATAGCATCATATGTGACAAATAGCAACATTTTTAATGAATGAGGAACTGTTGTCATCAATTCAAAAACACTGCTAGTAAAAATAAGAACAGATACATACATTGCAAAAGAGGAAGTACCAATGTAGCATTAATGTATGAAAGTATATTGAAATACTTAATATTTAATATGTAAATGTTTTAAAATTGAAAATCATTTTTGTTAACTTGTGAAATGGGCAATATGTGTGAAAGAAAGATATAGAAACAACAACATTTAGGAAAAAAAAAGTTTGCTTTGAAAGAAATGGAAAAGAACTCAAGGATTTAAAAGCACTGCTCAGCAAATTAAAAAAATTGAAAAAATCACTGAAATGAAAAAAAAAAACAGCAGAATTATCAAATTTGCTGGGTTTACAGTTAATTTATTTATAGTAAAAAAACAATTTTTGTACATCATCATCATAACCACAAAGGTCATATCATATCTTCAGATAAGAGCTGAACAAAAATCAAGAATGGAGTTGTTTCATTAGGGAACTAGCAACTTATGGAAAATGGTTGGGATTTTATTAAGTTTGGAACTTACAGCTAAATCCAATTATTTATAGTTTATCTCTTAGTGCAAAGTGCTTAGTTTCATTTTGTTTTCTGGCTACAGGACATAATGTGCATGCCTGCTTATAATAGATTCAGAACAGTGTCAATATTTTTCCACAATATAAAAAACTGAAACAGGTTTTTGTTATAAAAGATGAAGGAAAATGGGCAAAGTCATACACAAGTAGTATAAAAGCAAATTGACAAATTTTTCCCAAGTTAAAAAAATCTTCAAAATATGAATACCATTTCACCTAGGAATCGTCTTCCAGAAATACAATAAAGAAATTGTTCAATAAATGAACCATAATTTATATATCAACATGGTCATAATGACATTTTTTATAATATCTGAATATTGGATACAACTTCTACATGTCCATCTTAAAGGATGGATTAAATTTCAGTAATCCATTAAATGGAATAGAATTTACCGATTTAAAATGATGATGCCAATCTCTTTACTGGAAATTGGCCAATAAATATAATGAAGTAATAAGGTTCAAAAAAACATATTTATCCCAGTTTGAAAATACTTATCTATCAGTACAGATATAAAAGGCTGTACATAAAATGTTAGCCATAAATAATACTAGATAATCTTTTTTTCTGACTATTTTATATTCGACATTACATCTTAAGTAGAAAAGAATGAATATTCTATTTCTAATACATTGTTAGAATTGTGACAATAGGTTAAAATAACACACAATTAGAGAATTAGTACTAATGCTAAAATTTAATCTAAAATTGCATTCCCAACTGTTTAAATAATAAGACCTATATTTTCAAATATCCCTATTTTTATTCAAAGCATTGTTTGAAAATTTCAGCAAAGTGGTCTCTCTAAAACCTAAATATGAGCCTGTATTTTGTACTTAAAACTTCAATTATTCCTAAGCTTAACGTCTGAAAGACTGCTAAGATTCTTCATGGGTATGAAAGTATCCTTTAAAGCCTGAAAGCTATTTGCCAAAATTACTTTTCCATTAGAATAAAGTCTTAAAACTTCAAATTTTCTTTATGCTTCATAAAAGGTGCTAATTTGATTTTGCCAGCCTAATATTAATAATAGATTTTTTAAAGCTTAAGTTCCCTTTTATACTTAGAGGGAAAATAGAGAATTGGAACAAAATTGTAGAATTTCAACAAACAAAATCTTGTACCTGCGTTAGAAGTAGGAAAACTGAAGCTCAAGTGTCTAAGAAGGACTTGATAGAGCAATATTTTATAATAGCGGAAACATTCTATGTGAGGTTATGAGGACAGGTTCTGCTAACACCCCCTAAAGAATAATCCTATGCTTTCCCTCAGCTCTAACTCTGTAATTCCTTCCTCTCCATCTGTTCAGATATCTTTTTTGTTGCTTACCCTTAGTGAACCTAACTGGGTAAGGAAATGCATTGTACCAAAACATCAAAATTAAAACACATTTTTAATTTTTTTTGAAACACATTTTTAATATAAAAATATTAAAGTTTTGTTTTCCTTTGATTTTTTTCCTTATTTTTTCTTAAAATCATATACAACCTATATAAAGGAAACTAATTATATTGGGTTTCTGAATATTGTTAATGATGAGTAAGAGAAATATGTTTTCTGATTCCTAACTCTTCAAATCAGCTATTTCTTTTGTATTCTCTAAAATAGTTAATGTTGACATAATACATCTGTCCTAACTAGATAAGTTGGAGTGGACTTCGATGTTTACATCTAACTCATTCCTCCAATAGATCGTCAAATCCTTCCCTCTTGTGTTTCCTTCTATTTTAACTGTCATATGTTTAGGTGAGGCCCTCTTCATTTCCCATTGGAATACTGTACTAGCATCCTAGTTCATGAATATGTGTGTATATGGATATATATTTCTTTTTCAGCTTATTTTTAAGCACATAAATCTGATACCATTACCTCTCTGGTTAAATACCTTTATTATTCCAAGTAAAAAATAAAAGATACTTTTCTTATTTATGTTGCAATAACTTATTCCTTTTCATCAAACTGTACATCCAATAGATCATCATTTTCCTGTTGCTATTAATATTATCTTTTAAATATTCCTCCAGTCTCCAGTCCCCCTCCTTTATCCATTGCCTTTGCCACTACCTCAGGTCAGTGTTCCTAAGAGGAGTTTTCTCCAAGAGACGTTGACAATGGTTGGAGACTTCTTTTTGTTGTCAAAAATTGGGGCGAGGAGGGTGATACTGACATCTAGTGAATAGAGGTGACAGTGACAGGTGCTGCTAAACATTCAACAATCCATAGGACGGTCTTCCCCAGCAACGAATTAGCAAGTCCAAAATGTCAATAGTGCTGAGGTTGAAAAACGTTGCCTTAGATCAAGTCATCATCACCTGTCCCCTAGATAACTGCGACAACTTGATAATTGATCTCTCTCCCTCAGTCTTGCTCCCATCCAAGTCATTTTCCTCTCCGGAGCCAAAGTGGTCTCTCTAAAACTTAAATATGAGCCTGTATTTTGTACTTAAAACTTCAATTGTTCTTGAGCAGAAGATCTGAAAGACTGATAAGATTCTTCATGATTTGGTTCCTGATTAACTCTTCAGTTTCTTTTGTCATTTCTTTTCCTTTCTCACACTAAGCTTCAGCTCTCCTGAAGCACTCCTTTCTAGTCTTTGAATAACCATTCTCTCTCTTCACTGTCTGGATTCTAGCATTTTAACATACTGTGCCTTCAGTCTGATTGCTGCAACACTCAAGTGTAAAACCTTGTTCCCTGAGGACATGAACCTGTCTCTCCATAAGCCCATTAAACATTGTATCACACAGAGTTTCTGAGAGAACATGTTTCTCTGTTTTGAGACCTAAAACTTAGTTCATTTTCTACTTTATTTAGAGTTCAAAAAATCTTCATTTTTAGTTTTGTTGTTTACCACTTTATTTAACACACTATATTTCCGAGACAGCATTTTTCTCTCGTTTGTTTTGGCACTGGAACCTGGAGTTATCCCACCCGGACAGAGTGGCTAAGAAAGATGAACTACACTTCATCTCATTGGCAGACTCCCTGGGGATTGGTGTGGGTACCAGCCTGCAAGTGTATGTTGAGAGTAATATGAGCATTGGATGTCTTTCCATCTACTTAATAGCTAGGAAGTCACAAAATAATGGAGAAAAAGATGGCAGGTTTTAAGACACCTGGGAAATCCTCCTGCCTACACTTTAAGCAAAAGTGAAAAATCAATATGAACAGAAATTTCTGGTGATATTATTGGTATAGATAAGGTAGGGAATAACAATATTTTCCTTTACCTTGTTTGACTCCAAGAAGCTTTCATGGGAAACAAGTCGCTGAAATATCAATGTTTCTATTTTTAACTTTAAATGATTTATTATAGCAAAGAAAAATCAATTATTTTCCCAATATAAAGGATAGGGCAGACTTTGTAGTTAGAATAAGAACATTTCACTGTCTTAATGCAAATAGATCTCAAATTTTTCTTATATAATACTGCTTGATTTTCTTGACAGTACTTACTGCCCAACTTTTCTTAGATTGTGTCTAAATCCTTTTATCCAGTCTGAGTGACTTCATACCAGGTTGGACATTTTTTTTTTCCCTATGATATTGTAGAAGTAAGGATCATGAGAATATATATCAGCAATTTTCACGCCAATTTTTGAAATAATTATCATTTACACACTTAATTTCCCCCCCCAAAAAAGAAAGCTCAAATAGATGTTATTCTTTATAAAAGACGAGTCACATAGGATATTTGAATTTCTGTGCTTCTGCTATTTGTTTTAGTTACCCACAGTAAAAATACTCTCTTTTAAAGAAGAACAAAAAAGCTTTTGTCTTGTTGACATATTTAAAAGGATGAAATGAATTCAAGTTTGATTTAAAAAAGTCATTTTCAGAATATGTAGACATTCAATTTTTCTAGACACTAAAACCGAGCATCTCCAAATGATCATGTTTAATTTTTCTATCTTTTAAAATTATTCCCTAGATAAAAGTAGGCACTTGCAAAGCACTCCCAAAATCCACAGAAACATTATTTTTCACTTATAAAACTCAAGTACTTTGTATTTTTCTTTTTTTTCTATTGCCTATTAGAGAAGGATGGAAATATTAGTTTTGAGGGAAAAAAGGGAACTATTAGCTATATGTTATGTGCAGCACAAGTATTTAAATTGCATCTCTGCCTGTCTTAAAAATTGCCAATTAAAAAAAGTGAAATCCATTCTAATTTCAACCTATTTAAAAGGGAATTTATTCAAGCATAATCTGAAATCATCTATCTAAAGGGTGGTTAGATTATATTGAGAAAGAAATAGCACACACTACTGGAAAACATCAGTGGCTTTTTTTTCTTTTAAATTTGTGTGTGCTTGCAATGTAGAACTACAATGAGAGACATACGTTGTCAGAAACATTACAAAATAAAAGTTGAATATTATAGTTTTGAATTTTAGATACAACAGAGTGTAAAGGAACTATTTAGGAACTTTAGATATCAGAATATTCTTCATTCCTTCTTTTATAGACCAGATGTTGAGGATACAAAGAAAGACAAGATATGATTCTCACCATGAAGGAGTTCACATCATAGTGGAGAAGATATCTGTAAAAACTTAAGACAAGATGTGTTAAATGTTATAATGAATGTTTTCGTACACACACACGCACACACACACACACACACATACACAAACTATGGAACGCATATTACAGAGCTGTTGCTTTCAGTAGGATGGGAAAGTAGTGATATTACTGAAGAAAGCCTTTCAGGTAAGATGGAATTCAAGCTGGAACATAGAAGAGGTGGAGATACTATGGAGGGCATATTGGCAGAGGTTAAGCATGAGTCCAGGCAGAGATGCAATGGAAGTCCAAAAGACTGGAATTCCAGTCCAAAAAGACTGGAATCATTGTGAGGAGCATATGGGAAATTATGGGTGAAAGTGTGTTTGTGGGACAGAGTTTGTTACTGTAAACAAGTTGGAAGCTTCTTTAAGGTCATGTTTGAGAAGGCTTTGGGGCTATATAAATCATTCTGGAGTTTATCACATGAATTATAGAGTACCCTGTTACCTTTGTAAGTAGGATGTGGAATGGTTAAATGTTTATTTTAGAAATTAACTTTTGTAAGATGGGGAGAATGGAATACTGGGCAGGGGGGTAATGTCAGGAATAGCAGTTAGGAGCCAGTCAACGGTTGTTTAGTCCAGAGATATGAGAAGTACTGAATAGAAACACCAGCCATAATGATTAAGAAGAATGCATTAGGAAAGAAGAATAAATAAAACATGATGGCTTGTTTAATGTGGGAGACAGGTGTGTGGAAGAGGAAGAAAAGAGCACTAACTAGTACAGTTTTTCTGATACTGGTTTTGAAGAATTATATATTCTTCAAATCTCAGATATCATCTCCCATGAAGAAATTTGTATGGTTTCACTTTCCTTCAATTCCTTTATATACAAATTTAATCTTTTATTCCTTTTTGAGTTATGTCTATACCGCTTAGGTGCTTCTGTTGTCCTAACCACAATGCATTACATTTGTTTCGATCTATTTCAGGAAGGAAAGAAGTATGGATAACTTAAGCAAATCACGGAAGGAGTCAAAATAAAATTATCCCAAACTAACATCAAGTAAAAACTGACTGAGGAGGCTATTAAATTAGAAATTAAACAAAAGATAGATTTATATATGACATTTGTGTTCTAAATCTATAAGAGGTAGGTTAGAGGTGGGGAACATTTTCATGGTGGAAGGCCACTTTAATTTAGCTGTAATCCAATAAGGCCACATTCAAGAAACTTCAATGAGACATGCTTAAAAATGCATATTATTTTGTAAAAATCTAAGTACTGTGTACTTAAAAATTTCAAAAAATGAAAACTATTTGTTAATTTTAAAGTTAATTAACCTTTTAATGACTTTGTTGTCTGCTTTTTGTTGGAAAGCATTTGGATATTTGGTTGCATCATGGAGGTCCACAGTTTCAGTTGATCCTCTAGATGGGTATCAGTCATTTGTGACCTTAAGGACATCTTGATTTGAGTTAGATAGGAGAATGTACATTCACAGCAATAAGTGGTTGAAAAGCAAGAAAGCATTTTTCAGGCATGTTGCCAAAGATGTGGGTATTCTACTGCATTTTTGCATATTTCAATTGGATCTTTCTTAGCATCAAGCAATGACTTTAAAATGTAATGTACTGAGAGCTCAGTCAATTCCATCTATAGTTCTTTAGGTGCCTTGGTGATATCCACTAGGTAAGGCTGAAATGTTCATTCAAGTGTGATGTCATGATTCTCAAAGTCAGTGAACCTTTCATTGTATTCTCTAATTAATACGTCTATAACAACTGCGTATCCTTCAAATGATTCACATATATCATCCCACTCATCAATGACCTTTGCTAACTGGGAAAAATGTTCATCTGAAATTTCCTTTTGAAGAAGTGTTTTGAAAAAAAGATAGCTTTTTTAGAAATGCTTGAATTTTTTGCCACATATCATAATGTAGACATAGTTTTACCTCGCAAAGAAATATTCAAGTCCTTTTGACATGATGTCACACAGAAAAGCTGCATTCCTATAGAAATCTTCTTTCAATAATTAACTGTGATACTGCAATATCAACATTGAAGAAATTCAGTGCCCATCAGCATTACAACGCTCATAAGGACCACAAATATTTTAAACTAGAGGGAAATGTGGACTGAATTTGGTAAATTCAGTAAGTGTATCCACAGATAATGCAGCTTCCATGACAAGAAAACATGAAGGGTTTAGCACCCAGATAGAAGAGTTTAGCCTTTATGGCTTACTAATGTTCTAATTGTGCCTGCCAATCTGGGATGATTATTTCATTGAAACTATTTTATTCTTTGGTATTTTAAATAGGTCCATTTAAAAAATAAAATAAAAATATAAAAGATGAACAAAAGTGTACTAATAAAAATAAAGAGATTTGTTCTGTAAAATTTGGATTCAGTACATAGGCCACACTTCAGGACCTAGAAGGCCACTTATGGCCTTAAGGCCTCAATTTCCCCACCCCTGAGGTAGGTGGAAACTAGAAAGAATTAATAATAGGAATTTGATTTTGTATAAGGTATATTATAGCTATGAAAAAAAGTATGTTTTGAATGCTGTCAGTTTAATGTGCAAAGATTTAATGGGCATAAAATAATTTTATTTTTCATCTTATCTCAGACGTATTAATGCCTTTACTACTTAAGCATATAATCACTTCTATTTAATTATCAGTTAAGTCTCTGAAAAGTAATGCTTATGTTAATGATCATAAAAATATACATACTTAACTATAGAAATTTTTTTAAAATGGAGAAATATATAAAAGAAAATATGTTGTCACATAATCTCACCGCAAGAGATAACTATTATTATTTGATTAATAATTCTTATATACTTACGTCTCCCTGTCCCTTTGCTCATATATGTATATATATGATGACTTATTGAGAAAAATATGCCAATTGTTTGCGACTACATTTCAGTAAAATATTGTTTCTTTTCTTAAAACTCTGTATTTCAAGATTATATTGTGATTTAGGAATTTCTCAGTTTTTTAAATATTTTGTAGACAAAAATGTGACAAATATCATAGGAGAAATTTATAGTGAGGCTCTTTGTTAAACTACACTTGTGCTTATGTGGGTAATATTAATAATTTATATACAGATAAGAAATGGAGATTCATAATTAAAAATTATTTGGTAAAGGGACTATTCTAAAACTTCAGTTTGAAAGTTAGTAGCATACCAATTTAACTTTTACTAAAACATTTAAGAGCTGTGATGTTTAAATTTGAAAAACAAAAGACCTAAAAATGGATATGTGTAATTTTCAAACTGTTCTGATAGGTGGGAGAATTGTCATTGAAATTTATATTCAAGGATTGGTTCCCTGGGAACAGAATCTTATGTTAGAGCTCTCCTTTCTTAACAGATTGAGAAGAAATAGCATAGTAGAACCTGATATTTATTACTATTACTATTATGTTTTTATAGATTGGGAAATATAATATTTAACTTTCTGTAGCATTTCTATTAAAAACATCAGTATTATTGATTCTAATAGTTGAATGAATGAGCAAAATTATAATCTTACTTAAATTATGAGCAAAAAGGAAACAAATGTAGAGAATTTTATCCCCCATTTTGTTTTTCTGTCATAAACTTTAAGCTAATTGCATTCTTTAAAATTGTTGCATATTATTTATATTATACTTAATTATCTAATTGAATTTATACATAAATTGGATTATTTTATCTTATATTCTCCTTATTGGAATAGTAATACTAGATATATAATTTGAATTTGCCCAGAGGTATGTTTCCTGTAGCAAATGGCCAATAGTTTGTGGGACTTCCCTGGGGCTTTGATTAACACACTGCTAGATCCCTATAACTACATAGGGAGATGTTGCTTGTGGTCCAGCTGGCCAATTTATTGAAACCAGGACAAAACCCTAGTTCCTATTTAATTATCTGTGACATTGCTACAACCCTAAGAAATTGGGTTGCTTGGTAATTTTGCTGCATTGCTGAAATCTGTTACAAGGTGAAAATGGTGAATTCAAGAAATTTATTGAGTTACAGTCCTGGAATAAAACTTTAATGCCTACTTCATTCATCTCCCTACTTTATTCTTATGTCTCCAATCCCAGGAAGATAGATAGCTTGTTTTTATCTTTAAGGAATGAGAGTCTATAATCTTATTTGAAACCCCAAGTTTCACGTCTCCACATCATCTCAGTCAGAACATTCTTTCAAGTGTCTGTACAAAGTTTAGCTAAATTGCTATTTATTACTTCTCATTGAAAATGAATTGAACTTTCACTCATTTAACATCCTGAAGACTTAATGTCTATTATCAGAATAAAAGCAAATGTGTCTTACAGTCCTGCTATGTAAACTCCAGTGTCTGTGATATGAGACAATTTCAAATTCCATGATTCTCTCTTAAACACTGTGTTTAACAGAAGCCTCTTTAGCACTGAGATAAGGAATTATATGAATAATCTAGGTTGCCTCTAAATACTACTCTTGTCTTTTCTTAAAATACTGCCAGAAGATTCAATTATTAAACTATCGCTTCTGCTTAAATTACACAAAAGTTATAATTATATCTACCTCCTAAATTCATCAAACTATTTTAAACTTTAATTGAATGTTGTTAGATGTCAATTACCCTGCCCAAATATGGCACATTCATATTAATATATGTACTGAGCACATCTATTTATATTTAAGTCTGTTTTAAAATTTTTATTGTTAGTCTATAAGCTGAGATATGAAATTTAAATTAACAAAAACAGAGTACTTAGTAATAGCTTACAAGTTGTTGAGAAACTCCTTTGGTTAAGAGACCTATATATTCCATTATCTTAAAAAAATATACTGAAGAGAGTTATTCTTTTACAGAAAGAAGAACTAAAGATTAGGATGATTAAATTTCTAAATGACTGTGTCATGAGTACAAAATCCTTCTTACCTTTACATCACAATATTTTTTCTAAAATTTAGAAATATAAAGATACCATTCTAATTAAATGAGTTTTTATTTCATCTTTGAAAATCTTTTTGTTTATTAAGAACATATCTCAATTTATTTCTCCTGGATGCACACACTCACACACACACACACACACACACAGTAGTATCCATAATAAAATAATACAATTTCCCTTTTGTGGCAGAGAAAATTTAGTGGCATCTCTGGCTATAGAAATTAAGGTGTTGTGTAGAACCCACAACAGTGTACTAGAAAATACAGCTAAAGCAGTAGTAACAACAACAGCAGTATAAAATAGTCAGAGGACTGAAGCCAGGTAAATGAAAATGCAAAATGTGACCTGGTGTAGAAACCCAAGCATAGTTAGATCCTCACACACCATTTCATATGGGTAAGGGGCTGAAAATAGATCGAGAGGAACCTGAGATGATTGCAACCATTGTGAAGGAAATAAACCACTGAGGCTGGGGTTGCTGTTTGTTTTAACCAACGTCAGTTCCAATCTTATTCAGTTTTATCTGTAACTCTAGAAGGTTGCATAGAAGACAGCTTTCTGGGAAGTCAGAAATAAAGAAGAACAGTAACTACTTAAGAAAAATTGGGCACTGTCTCTGCTTTCTTATCCATTCATAAGAAGGCAGCCATGCTGCCACTGAGTTATATTCAATGAATGGAGAGCCCGGTGTTTGTAAATATTCTCTTAAAGAGAGCAGGTAAAAGAAATTATCTGTGTAATGCATGGTAAATTCTGATGGAAGGGAAAGGAAGCTACAGAACTGAAGAATTAGGCTTCTCAGAGTAGGCAATGCCCTGACTTGTATGGATGGCAGCAAGGAGAGTTGCACAGTCTCTGCAGGAGAATCTGAGAGTTGGGTCCTAGAAAGCTGTGATGACATAGGTTCTATCAACTCCTGCTCTGTAAGGCCACCACATGAGTGCTAAATGTCTATTTCCTTGCTTAAGTAATGAAGAATGTGTGATTTGGAGTATATTCTTTCTAACAATATATAGCACAACAATGCTATGCATGTGAAATGACATTCTACCTAAAGACATACATACACTGCAGGTCGAGTCTATGGAAATATAGTATACAACATATAAATGGACATATTAAACATTAGGATATACATGCCAATCATCAATGTGTGTGTGTGTGTGCACTTAAAACTAAATTCCAGTGCTGAAGATATTTAATGTGATAAAATATGAGTCCCGGATTGTGAATTCTTTGGAGAAAAAAAGTATAAATTTCTTGTAATTGAGAGGTAGTTATTTTATAATATGATTAATTGCTTTTCTTTTTGTTCAATTTACACTTTTTAAAAAAATCACTGAAATAGCTTGGACTGATTAGATTATGCTTTGGTGTTAGTGGTACATTTGTTAAATACGCTACTATAAAGATAAAAGAGTCATTTAGCTATTATGTCAAATGCCTTTATAAAAGAGCAAACAATATCCAAAAAAGATAATAATTTTTAGTATTTATGTTGTATTCTCCTAGGTGCTTTAGTCCTTAATTCTAACTATACCTGACTTCACCACTACATAATCTATTCATGTAATAAAATTGTGCTTATACCCATAACTCAGTGTGATGAATACTGTTATTATCTCCATTCTACAGATGAGATGACTTGCTCTGTAAAGTTAAATAATTTTGTTCCACAGTTAATAAAAGGAGAGCCAGAATAAAATCTTGGGAAGTTTGGCTGCGATATCTATTCTTTTAACCACTACCAAATAATTCATCTCACTAGTAAAAAATCACACCCTGCATAGTTTGGAAACACTATAACTATATAGCATTTAATCTAAACCGGACATTCAACCTTGGCAGGAAAATTTTCTGTACCTGTTAGTATAAAAAGAATGTAATGAGAAAGTAACTTTATTCCTCCGATAACTGTCCTTTTAAACCTGTTTGGCTAGTTTATTCCTGTCCCTTAGATGGTATGTGGGGCAGGATCTATGACTTTTCTGCTCACTCTCTCAGATAATAAAATATTCTCTTGTTAGCTTTGCCACAATTAAGTCTTATTTCTGTTATTAGAATATCCATTCTCATATAACTGTCAAAACTATAAATCTTTAAAAAAATTATGTTTTGTCCCTTTCCCCATGTTTCAGCTAGAGGCCTACAGTGTTGAAGACAGTGGTCAGCCTCTTCTATTAATATATTTCTCTTTTTCCCTTTAATTTTATTGTGGAAATTTTAAAACATGTAGCAAAGTTAAAAAAAATTATAGTGAACATTCATAATATACCCCTGGATTATACCAAGAACATTTTACTGTTCTTGTTCTTCAGACATCCATTCCTTCATCCATACATCCATACATCAATCCATCTTAATTTTGATGAAATTCAAACTAAATTACAGACATCAGAACACTTCTAAATATTTCTGCTTGCAGGGCATTAGATAAAATCCAATATTTATATATATAGTTCTTTCATTTTGATGTTAACACACAATACTTTGCACTAATTTTAGTGTATGTTTTCTGAGTTTTGACAAATGCACATACTCTTATAAACCAAACTCCTATCAAGATATAGAATATTCACACCTCCCCCCAGAGTTTGGTCATGACCCTCTCCCTCAATCCTCATGCCCCCCACGATAGGTAGCTCTTGTTCTGGTATTTCTAGACCCAAAATTACTTGTGTCAGTTGCAGAACTTGAAATAAATGGAGTCAAATAGTATCTCTTTCCTGGTGAGCAATATTGCATTGTAAGGAAATATATCAGTTCATCAATACATTCTCCTGAGTTCCATTATGTGTTGTGGCCTAGAGAGAATCTTTCTCCTACAGCTCTCCCTACTGTATTCCAGTAGCTTGTTTACTCTGGGCTAGTTCCCCCTTGGTGGCAGGTGGGCTGGAGGTGATATTGGGACATTCTTTGATGTTCTAATTAAGCCTCAGTCTTAGGAAGGAACTGTACCTATGCCTGTCAGTAATGTAGACTTCTTAAGTGCTACTTGCCCTCTTGCAGCTGAACTACTGGATCTGGTATTACAATGTATTCCTGCAAATTCCACTAGGGACAATGCAGGGTTTTTTGGTTTTGGTTTTGTTCTTTTCTTTACCCTGGCTGCACTGAGATTTCTCCAGTGTCCTAAGGGCCTCAGGCAACAGTATTCATTGCTTTTTCTCTACAGATTAAGGATTAGAATCTATAGGAAAGATGGGGAAAATCTTCATCTGCTAAATTTCTACAGCAGCTGGTGTTCCCCTCTCCCACCGTAAGAAAAGTCTCTTCAGAATTTTCTCCAGACTTTTCCATGAACATCTGGTGAAGTTTGTGGAGAGGAAGCCTGCAGAAGGTAAGCCCCCGACTCTCACTTCAATTTTATTTTGGTTAATATATTTTTCTCAGCCTAGTATATCTTTAGCATTTTGCTTATGATCTGTTTGTGTCTCTATATTTAAAGTGGCTTTTTTATGAGTAAGATATAATTGGGTCTTACTCTAAATTCCTGAAAGTATATATTTTTTTAATTGGGGAGTTTGGACCATTTACGTTTAAAGTGATTATTGATATGATTGAAATTATATGTACCATCTTGCTATTTTTTTTTTATTTGTACCATTTGTATTCTTTTCACATTTTTCTCATTCTGCCTTATTTTGGATTAATTGAATATTTGTGATTCCATCTAACCTCTTTGCTTGGTGAATGCATGTCTTTAAGGTTATTACTCTGTGTTGCTTTAAATTGCACAGTGTGGCATTGCTAAATTGTCAGTCCACTTTCAAATGATATTTACCATTTCATCTCACATACATTATAGGACTTTATAAGAGTGCACTTCCATTTCTCCTCTCATGGAGAGAATTATTTTTATAGATAATTATTCCATCTGTATATAATTCTATCTTTATAATTATCTTTTGAAGAGGTAGAGATTTAAAAAATGAGAAGCTAGTCTTTATATTTATCCATGTAGCTACCAATTTTGGTGATCTCCATTAGTTTGTGTACATCAGGTTTCCTTCTGCTTCAGGGACTTCCTTTAACATTTTTGTACTTCATGCATGCTAATTACAAATTCATTTGGGGCATTTGGCATTTAAAATATTTTTAAAATCTTCATTTTTTAAAGATATTTTGGCTGGCTAAAGGATTCTAGATTGGCAGTTCAGGGTTTATTCTTTTTTTTTTTTCCAGTATTAGTTTTCCCACTATCTACCAGAATACTTTTAATATTTTTCAATAAGAACTTTATTTTTTCTCTACTCTATGGATTATGTCTTTTTGCTCTAGCAGTTCTTAAGGTTTTTCTTCTCATTAATTTTAAGTAATTTGTGATGTGCCTGGGTATACTTTTCTTTGTGTTTTTTGTTCTTGAGATTGTTGAAATTCTGAGATCTGTATATATGTATAATTTTTCCACATCCTTGTCTGCCTTTTTGTTTATTAAAGAAATCCTAGTGGGTGTGAATTAGTATATCACTGTGATCTTGATTTGCATTTCTCCAGTGACTAATAATGCTGAGTATCTTTTTATGTGAAGTATTTTTCAAGGAAACACATCCTATATTACCTGTGTCCTGAGAATCACCGTTCCATATAGTTTCCTGATTTTTAGTTGTTTTAGGAGAGAGGGAAAACCCAGTCCATTATCATCACCTCTTCCTCAAAAGTTAATGTCCATTACTACTACAATATTTAATAAAATGATTATACTGGAGAATTCACAAAGAGCAACCAAAATTGCATTACCTTTGTAATTGTTTCAAAACAAGCCTAACATCTGTGTAGATACCTTGCAGCCCAAACCACTGCAAAGATATTATTCTGATGAGAGTTACCTGATGTAGACTCAGGGAAAAAGATTTAAAACAGGCAGCTCCCACAAGATTTACCTTTAAATCCAAAATTGCGAGTGTTTGCAAATGTTACATTGACCAAAATAAGGCCACCATTTTCACTAATAGTTTTCTTTTCACATATGTTCATAAATTGTAATTCTCTTGGCTAATTACTTAACTCCCTCCTATAACATGAATATATTAGTAAGAGTGATCAATTGAAACTATAGCTTCAGTAAACTATGAGCAAAATTACTCTCTCTTTGTGTTTCATGGTGCTATGGGTTGAATTGTGCTCCCTCAAAATTCCTGTATTAAAGTTCAACCCTCAGTGCCTGAGAACATGACCTAATTTGGAGATTGGATTTTTACAGAGGTAATCAAGTTAAAGTGAGAGATTAGGGTGGACCCTCATTCAATATGACTGGTGTACTCATAAAAAGGGAAAATTTAGACACGGAGAAAGATACAGATGGAAGACAATATAAAGACACCGATACAAGACGGCTGTCTGAGACCAAGGAAAGAGATGTGGAACAGTTTCTTTCCTCAGAGCCCTCAGAAGGAACCAACCCTGCTGACACCTCGTTAGGCTTTGGATATGGTTTGTTTGGCCCCACCCAGTCTCATGTTGAAATTTGATCCCTAATGTTAGAGGTGGGGCCTGGTGGGAGTTTGAAATGTAGGGGTGGATCCCTCATGAATGGCTGCCATTCTTACAGCAGTGAAAAGTTCTCTCTCAGTTTGAAGAGAACTGGTTGTTGAAAAGAGCCTGGTACCTCCTATTCTCTCTCTTGCTTCTCCTCTCGCCGTGTGATCTTTGCAAGCCATCTCCCCTTCCCTTCCCACTGTGAGTGAGAGCAAACTGGGGCCTTCGCCAGATGTAAGTGCTGGCAGCAGCTTCTTGTATAGCCTGCAGAGCCATCACCCAAATAAACCTCCTTTTCTTTATGAATGACCCGCCCTTGGGTATTCCTTTATAACAACACAAACAGACTAAGAAACACCTTTATCTGGAATTTCTAGCCTCCAAAACTGTGCGGTAATTTTTTGTTTGTTTGTTTAAACCACCCAGTCTATGGTACTAGGTGACAACATTGCTAGCAAACTAATGCACAAGGGAACATAAAATGAATTAATTTATTTCAGGAACCCAGCCCTCCTTTCACCTCTATTACCTTGTCCCTTGCTATGACTGTATTAGACGTGCCTTTCATTTTCCTTAGTCTCGCAGTGAATTACAGAACAAATGTTGACTTTTCTGCAATGCTGACACCAAGTTAATCCCCCATCTGCCCCTGGCAGGTATTTTCTTCCCTAGACAAGAACATTTTACCCAGTGACAGAACCTGACATAAAGCAGTAACCTGCCAAAAACTTTAATATGTCTATAGCAACAAGATTGGAATGCCATTTACTGCTAAAGTTCAAATCAACAATTCTGTAGAGGGAGGACAGGATGCTAACATCCCAAATAGCTCTTTTGTCCAAAGCATAAAGAAGACACAGACTTTTTTACTTTTATATGACTTTTATTCAATGAATTCTTAAAAGCATATATACTGAGGGATGCATTAAGATACTTCTTCCTTGAGTAAACTGCCAATATATTTGTTTATCAGAAAAACAAATAAATTTAATAAAAAGGGAAAGATTAAAAAGAAACTAATAAATAGACAAAATACTCTCACCTTTCTATTTTTAATTCATATGTCAGTTTTCTCTTAAATGAGAAAAAAAGTTTTCACCAAGCATTAGGGCTTAAGTAAATATAAGAAAAAACTATAATTTTTACTGTCTTTTCTTTGCCAAATATGTTGATGTCCATTTCACTTAAGATAAATTATATTATCAAGTTAATTAGAGTGTTTCTTATTTATATTTTGCTTAATAAAAATAAGCAAGCACATTTTCTACATGAGTACTTCATAACATTTATGGCATACTTAACTATGTTTCTTAGGTAAGAATAGGTATCCTTCCACATTCAAAATGAGTGATGCATATACAGAGAAATGGATGGTACTTTCCGAAACAATATTTGAATTTCCCTACATTTGACATTATCAATACTTTTAGTGTTCCCCGCCATTACCTCTCTAATGCTGTCACCAAGCTATAGAATATTCTAAAATATGTACTCAAAGAAACCACGTTTACAAACATTTTGGAAAATAGCATAAGATATTTTAAAGTGAACACTTTAAAGTTAAGTCTTCAATGTAGGTTCATCAATTGTAACAAAAGTATCATTCTTTTAAGAGATAGTGATGAATGGGAAGGTGGTTAATGTGTAGAGGCAGATGGTATAAGGGAAATCCCTATACCTTCCTGTTAATATTGCTGTGAACCTAAAACTTTTCTGAAAGATAAAATCTAATAAAAAATCAAGTCTTCCAACTTTGTTCGTCTCTAGTATAGTGTGGGCTAAGTATTTTGCCTTCAGACGTGAACTTTAGAATCAGTTTGTCAATATCTGCCAAGTAGCTTGTATGGATTTTGAGTGAGATTCTGTTTAATCTACAGATCAATTTTTGAAAATTACTGTTTTAACAATCTCAATTCTTCACCATGAAGATGGAATATCTCTCCATTTGTTTAGATATTATTTGATTCCTTTCATCAGAGTTTTGTCATTTTTCAGCATATATAATCCTGTACATATTTTGTGAGATTTACAACCATTTTTGTTCCTATTACTTGTTCACATATATAATCTTTTTCTTTAGTGATTACTCTTTTTTTAATCTCCGTATTTGTGTTTCTGTCCCAGACAACTTACCCAGTTTTACTATTTTGATAGGTTTACTACCCCCATTAAGAGCACATATAGTTGAGATGACCACCCTTGTGCACCCAGGACAATCCTGATTCACTATTCATGATACCCCTTTTTCACTGTCAAGAATTATTCTGGTTTGGTTGCTAAACTATTTGGTAACTGTAATAATGATCCACATTAATGGTAATGCTCAAATTTTCCTTTGCATTGCTGCAAATATCATTGCTTTGAGTATCATTGCTAATAAGATAGCCAGTAGTCATCAGTTTGATTGAAAATAATATGACAAATTGGAAGTGTTGAAATGAGAATTATAGTTTTTAAAAATTTTATTCAGCAAGCTAGTCATTGTCCATTAGGATTCTAGTATGACACTCACAGCATTTTATGTTACAAAAATACAAATTGACACAGATATGAAAATTGAGGCTTCTACTAACTCTTTACTGAATAAAATATTTGCTTATATAAAATACCAATGAAAATAGTTCTAAAAAACAATAATTATCCATTGCGGTTAAAAAATCAAAGTTGAGCTTAAAAATGTATCAAAATCTCTATAGCCACAGTCCTTACAAGCACAGTAATTTACCACATGGAATATTTAAAAAGTAATATATGTTTGAAAATCAAATTTTTATCATTGAATATCTACTATAAATGTTGAAAATATCTGAAGTGGCACGAGATTTTTAAAAGAAAACTCAAAATACAAGTTTCTTAATGTATGGTACTAAAAATGATGCAATGCTTTCTTCACTTATTTTTAAATAATCATTGCTCTTTAAAAAAATCCAAATATTCTCTATATTCTAATGTTATTCACATGCATGTCATTAATTATCATTATTCAATATAGTTGTTTCAGTCCATGATTTTTCTTAGCTTAGAGACAAGTAAGATGAAATATAGCAAAGTAACATTCAGTATATAGCAACAAACCCAGGTGTGTCTAAGAAATTTTTCCTTGGTTACTGTCCTTTGTACAACTATCAATTTTATTAAGTTTGCAGTTCAGATGAGGTTGCCATCAAAATTTCATCCATCTAAGTTTTCAACTGCCAAGTTTCATTCAAGGTGGAAGTTCTTTAAAGCCCTTTGTTTAACTAGTCTGCTGCCTATGTGGGTAGATGGCAGGGGATTTGCTTCCCTGTTGTTACTATGCTAGCTTTCTGCACTGTTTGACTCTGTTGACCACAACCATTTGTCTCACGAAATTAAGTGCTGTGTCTGCATTGATTTATCTGTTATAGTACTTGTCCGGGTTTAAATTTAATTATTTCTTGTGTATGCAGCTTGTTGCATTAGGGATGCTCGTATTTATTCATCTGAAACATATTTTGTCATGTATTGTAGAGCACCTGGCATCTTAAAATGAATAAGAGTTGAACAAATTTATAAATAACACACCTATCCATTTGGCCAGAAATCCGTTTCCACGATAACAGCTCTGATCACCTGCTAAATAAGATCACACATACCTGACTTAGAATCAAAGAACTCACAACTAAAATTTATTCATATTGTTCCCAATTCAGCTTACTTAGTAAAATTACAACTTTTATAGTCATTATTTTCTCAACGTAATTAAAAACTGTTCTTCAAGTACTTTGAAATGAAACACTAATGTTTCTTGAACTACACATGCCAAATAGTGGTTTAAGAAAGCATCTCATGATGAACACCTTCTACGGTGGGTACATTCTGTAATATGGAGATTGGCTGTATGATGACAAAGAACTCAGTGAGCTGTTTAGTCCTGATGGGAGTTTTATGGCTTATGTTTCACATACAACTGTTACAGGTTTGCTGTAGCATAACGATGATGCTAAGATTATGGCTTTGATATGGAGTTCATGGGACAGGTATGGCTCTGTCAACTCCCTAGCTGCTGGTATTCAAAAGTCTATTCTCTTAAAATCTCCAGTACAAGTTGCCCTGGAGGCCCAGTAATAAGGGCTTAGATAGTTCCCATCCTGTACACTTTTCACTCTGGAGGAACTATACAGTAGACCACCCACAGCAGTGGGGATTTTTGTGCAGCTCAGAGAAAACTGCTTCTAAGTCTGAGTTGGGAAGCTACATTATTACATCCAATATTCTACTACATGGTACTAGCAATACAGGAAAATTTGTATTTTTATGTAAATATATTTAAATTTTTAAAAAAGTTAAATACACATTATATTTAAAATTGTAATTTGTTATTTTTAATCTTAATTATAAGACAACATAAAAGATATTATTGATGTTATACATTTGAGAACATAAAAAATGGAGAAATGTTAAACAACTCAGCTAAAGTGACACAGTTCATGTCCTGAGGTCTTAGGTTTCTGAGCCATTTTGTTATTGTTGATTCTATTAGATGGCTATTGTTTATATCTAATTGAATAATTCTTATTGGTTAAAACTTTAAAACAAACACTTACTGTCAGTTTCATCCAGGACTGCAATTGAGAAAGTTGATGTCACCTGATTCCTGTTTCTTAATAAACAGTCTGTTTCTTGTTTCTGGGAATTCTCATAAGTTTCTTTCTTTTATTGATATTTTTGCATTATAGTATGATGTTTTAAGGTATGAGATTTTCTTCTGTTGTTTGGCAATCTAATGTCATTTACATATCTTTAGATTTTTTCAAATATATACCCATTTAATTAAAATAGCTCTGCCTCTGTATTTTAATATTTCTCTCATCTTAATGTCCACATATTGATGCATTTAATTCTGTATTTTATATCTCATCTGTTATATTTTTAAAAATTTTTAAATCATTGTTTGCTTTTTCTTTGGGAAATTTCCTTAATCTAGTTTTCCATTTGTACTTAAGGAAATTACTCTCTATGTTCTTTGAATTCAGAGAATTCAGTGGTAACTGAAAATCAGGTATATTAGATGGGCATGGTAGCATGCACCTGTAGTCCAAGCTACTGGGGAGGCTGAGGCAGGAGGATCACTTGAGCCCAGGAGTTCGAGGTTGCTGTGAGCTAGGCTGATGCCACGGAACTCTAGCCTGGGCAACAGAGAGAGACTCTGTCTCAAAACAAAAAAAAAAAAAAAAGAGAAAGAAAATCAGATAAATTTGAGAATAAATTTGTAAAATATTTTACAAAGATTTAGTATTTCTAAAATAAAGATAAACAAAGTATTAATAAAATAAGAATTGGGAAAACATATATGTCCCAAAGGAGAAGTATGTGTGTTTATGTATGTATACACATACAAATATAAATATATACAATATGCAAGTACAAATATAAACATATACTGTTAATGTAAATGTACATATTTAGTTACCCAAGTTTTGAAATTAGTATTTATGCTAAGTGGTGATCAATAAATTATGAATTATAAAAAAACATTGGTAGGAAATTAACATGAATCCAAAGTCTCTGAGATAGCAATTACATTTCTAGAAATGTATTCTCAAATAATTATACATGAGAAGTGCAATAATATGTATTTATGTAGTTGCCAAACAGCATTATTTATATTCTTGGCAAAAATTACTTAAAGGTAAACTAAATGTAAAGAGGTAACTGGCTAAATGAAATTATGACATGTTCAAAAAATGGAGATGGTAACAGCTAAACTTTAGCTGAATGGTTAAGAATGAAGTGATTTGGAATTAGAACAGATTGTGTTACTCATTTCTTAACTATGTGGGCATAAAAAAATATATTAGAATTTTTATGCTTAGTTTCTTCATCTACAAAACAGGATGTTATTCACAGTTAAGTCAAAGCTTTGACTATTAAAGCACGTAGAACAATTCTGGGCACATACTAAGGACTCAGAGTGAATCACTACTGTAATTATTATTAACATTATCATTATTATACAGTCATTAAATATGTCAGAGCCATGTTTATAAAGTGGAAGGTGTTTAGGCTAAAATTTTCAAGTAAAGTTTTTATGACATTTTAATAGATATTTGACAGTCTATCGCACATTAACAGATTTATCTGTTTAATTTAATCTGTTACTAATACCATTTTCTCTGCTTGTAAATACTATTTCCTCTATTCACCATATGATTCAGTTCTCACTTGTTTGCATAGTTTTCATTCAAGATGTGTCCTCTAGTCTCAAAAGTCTAAATTCAATCACCTACATAAGTTCCTTTATTACTTTATACTAGCTTGGTAAGCTTTAGCACTTAACAAAGATTGCATATTTGTCCACTGACTTTTCTATGTGCCACTGGAATATAGTCTTCAGGAGGGCAAACATCATTCCTTCTTGTTTGTTTTTTTAATTCCCAGCCCTAAGCTAGGAGTAGATTCAGTATGTCTTTTAAATAATAAATAGGAAGGAAGAGATGGAAAGATAAATGGGGGGAAGGAAAGATGGGAAAAAAGAGAGTGGTTGAAGAATATGTGTAACTAGTAAATATATTGAGTATTATGCTAATATCTTAGGCAGTACTTTATAACTTTTGTCCTGTAGAAGTTGGGGATAACACTGTTTAATCATTTTAGAATGATCTCTCTTTTATTATTTTGTCTGCCATGGGATGAGTGTGCTACATAACATCAGTATACTGAATCATTTTAGTATTATTGTATGATAATATTTTTGTTTTTAACAGTCTATAGATATTAGAATTTCTTAGCATTATTAAATACACAATAGTTCATAAGGATGTTGAGGTCTGATAGGAATTAAAACAAATTATAAAAATATTTAAAAAAGTTTTATATATTTGCAACATAGTAGGAAAATATATAGCGAATATTGACCATTTGAAGCTTTGATTTGTAGGTAGACTGTGTCTACATGCATTCTAAATATGTGTGCAAAAAATACAATAATTGCATAGGCTTCAAAAGGTAATAGACCAGAAGACTTTACATAGGAAATGAATTAATGGGTCCATTGTGCATGAAATCCCATTTTGTTAAATGAAACAAGCCCATTGGTCTTTATTGATCTTGTTGCTTTTAGATTGGTTATGCCTCCTGGTTTCCTTTTATTTAATCAAAGCTACCTTGTGAATGTAGAAAAATAGTCTTGAAAACATGTGATGATCATTTGTCTTAAAATTAATTTCAAATTCATACTGTCCCCAAATATCCTACCACAAACACATCCTCACTTAATGTAATTTTGAAAACAATATGGTAATTAGGAAAGTGTGAAGAAATTAAATGGTATTTATTTATATAAAAGAAATAAAATGGATTGAATTTTACAGGGATGGATTTTCATGTTAGAGAAATTTACATGGGGGAACCTGTAAGTTTGATTACATGAAGATCAGTTACACACGTGTATGTGTGTGCACACACACACAAACTCCCTAACACATTATTTCAGGTATTAGACTAAAATAAGGTCACCATAAAAGTTATTTTAAATATATACATATGCACTTGGGAGACAGTGTTTATTATATGCCAGTCTTCAACAGGAAAAACATGTTTTAACAACACAGTAGAAAAAGGTACAATCATCAGAGTTTGAACCCTCATTATAGAAAATAATGAGGGAAATCTTTTACTGGGTTGTTCATTTTTCCTCTTGAAACTACTGAGTTGACACTTCTATAATCATTTTTTATTGCTGTTGTAACAATTCAGTTGTTTGTCATAACATGATATCATTGAGTTAACCTTTTAACAAATACGAATTTCCTCTATTGTTTTATTTATTTTTAGCTCATTTTTAATTGAATTTTAAATTATTGAATGTTCTGTAAACATCATAAAGAATCTTAGGAATGATTGCCCAACACAGACACATGAAAAAACCAAAAAAAAGTTTTTATAAGTAAATTATTTCAAGTACAATTATTTCCCCAAAGTGGAGTAAAAGTAACTTGAATTCCCATTATCAATTTGAGTTGTGAATGTGTTTGGAATCTAAGCAGTGTATATTGTTTCATTTAAATATAAGGTTTATACAAACCTTAGTTTTAATTAGTTTTGTCTCTAAGGGATTTTATGTATAGAGAGAGTTGGATAAAATATAAACATAATATTCATAGAAAAAGATGTTTTATAGATAATTTTCCATAAAATGAGAATGGAAGTAACATTAGACAACATTAAGTAATCAGAAAAATTGACTCTAAAAGTTAGCCCCCCTTTTCTCAACTCACAAAAAGTATTTTAAAGGTTTTTTTTTTCTCCCTTTTATCACTTCTGATCCCATTCATTAATGGTGCAGAGATTTCTTTGGAAAAAAATAAAATTAATTTTTACTTTATACATTTTCTACAGAAATATTTAATATATGTGGCTTAAAGCCCCCAAATTATGCATCTGTGGATCTTGACAAAAAATAAAATTTTAAGTCAGAGGTCCTGAAAAACTTTAATGTATTAAAAATTGTTCATATAATATTTGCTAACAATTAAATCTGATACTGTCTCTTAATTCATGGCCTTCATAATAATTAAAAACTGATCCTTCTGTATTTCTTTCTTTTATGTGTACATATTAGCTAGGACTGGTTCTGTTGCAAGGGAAATAATTCTTTATCAAAAGAGTTTATGGATAAAAAATGATTTACTACTTCATATAATAAGAGTTCAGGGGTGGATGTAGCTTCAGGAATGCATTTGTTCAGGTCTCAAATGGATCATCAGAATTCTTTCCAAGTTTGCATTTTTCCCCCAGTAGTCCCAGGTTAAAATCATCACAATATCCATATCTATTAGGTAAGGGAGAATGTGATTACTCACAGCACAATTCTTCTCTCTTGATTGCCTCCAGTTAGGTCACACACCAATCTCTGAACCTATCAGCATGGTCCCAAGAATGGAATGACTTGATTGGTTTAACATAGGTCAAAGATGACTCTCTTGGTTCCTAGATGCATAGGCAGGTATGTACATAAGACATGGATTAAGAGGATAGTTTCCACTGAAGCAACATCAGAATTAGACAACTAGAAGGGATATGAAAGATGCCAGGAGGTAATGACAATAGTTAGCCAAAGCAGTCTTGATTTTCACTTTTACGTGACTATCAGAAGATTAGGCTAAGTATCAGTTTCTGGTCATAAATCATTATGTATAACTTAAGTTCTTATTATGGCATTAAATTAAATTTCCATTGATCTTCAGTGAAGATAGTGGAATTATACAGGGGTGCATTTCACAGGACTAAACACATTTTCACTTATTATTAAAATAGTCAAGCACTTACAAAAGTACCGGTAAGGCAAAGATTCCCCCATTGTACCCATCTCTCTGTTTCAAGTTTTAACAATTCATAGCATATCATGTTTCACCTCTATCCATATCTCTTCTTCTGCATTCCATCCTTATGGGACAATTTTGATGAAAAGACAGTCATAAATTAGTTTCATCCACAAATGTTACATAAATTATATAACTGACCTGTAGGCGAGTGGAATTTTACACTTAGAGAACTTTGAAATATTTAAATTTGCTATTCAATACAATAAGGAATAAAGCTAGAAATAGAGACATAAATTATATGTACTCTATTTCTTCCTTTTATATTATAGTCTTTTTATAATGAGACATACCCTGATTTCTGACCATGAAACATTTAAACTGGAAAGATACAACAAACAATGTTAATATTTACTTGCTGTTTATGTCTCCTTTTTTGTTAATGTATTTGGAGTCCTAATGTCTGGAATAAGTAAGTATTGCCAAATTCTTAGATGATATTTAAATTTATTTAAGAGGTAATAATTACAGCTTAAATATATGTGCATAGCAGTTGCTTGAAATGCTTTTTTAAGCATTTGTTTTAAAAATTAACATAAATTACCTAATGTGTATTATATATAAGATGGTTATTTCGTGTCAAAGAGATCTAAAGTGTAATCTCTGTTAGTTATGTCACCTGCCAAAGTCATAAAATCGCTGATCCTACAGTTAGTCTTCTATTTAATAATTGAAGAATATTGTGTTTACCTTGTAGTAGTGTCTGTAAAATTAAGAATATGTGAAGAACCTAGAAAAGTATCTAATTAAAAGTAGTTTATAAAACCAACAAGAAAATTTGTTTCAAAATTTATTTTAGCTAAATATCTGAGTCTATTAAGCATGAGGAAACGTTTTTGGGACATAAGTATGTTCTATGTTTTCATTGTGGTGATGGTTACATGGGTTGTACATTTGTCAAAACACATCAGATTGTAAACCTAAAATTGCTTGAATTTTACTTTGTGTCAATTATACCTGAATGAAATTTATGTACAATTTATTAAGCATGCCCATATTTTTAAGAAATTTGATGCTATTTATAAAGTCATAAAGTCACTTTAAAGATTTTGATCAATTTCCAAAAATTCCATCATAAGAAAAGCTATAGATATATCACCCATCTTAGCAGAAGTGTGAATTGCATTTTCATGATTTCCAAAAAATGTTAATATGCTTTTTGTCTGCACACTAATAGATATGTTTAAGAAGCACTGCAGACACAGGAAACTCAGGAGACTATTTCAGCAGGTTCTCAGAAAGTCTTCTTACACAAGGGTAGAATTTACTTATATTTTATGCAGAAAAAGTTCTGGTAGCATTTTTTATAATCCAGTCAATTTGCCATCCTGTCAAAGTCACTGTCCACTCTCCTGTGACTTGGTCTTATTTACTAGTAAAGGTTTTGGTCTTATTTGGTGATAAAGTTGTCTCTGAATTTGCTTCTTTATCTGTGCTGCTTCTATCACTCTTGTCTTCTGGTACTACGGGCATCTTCTATATTTGCTCATACCTTTTGCTGTCTACATCTCTTTTTTAAAATATCTATAATACGTCACTTGAATTTTTTAAAAAATATTATTTAATGTGTTTATTAATTCTAGATATAAAATATAATCATCAAAGACTGAAAATTTGACCTCTTTTTCCCCCATTTGGACTCCATTAATTCCCCTCTCTTGTCTGATTGCTCTGGCAAGGACCTCTGGCACTATGTTGAATAGAAGTGGAGGTAGTGGGCAACTTTGTCTGGTTCCAGTTCTAAGCCAGGAATGCTTTCAATGTTTACCCATTGAGTATGACTTTGGCTGTGGGTTTATCATATATGGCCTTAATAATTTTAAGGTATGTCCCATATATGCCTATTTTATTAAGAGTTTTTATCATAAACGTGTGCTGGATTTTGTCAAATGCTTTTTCTGCATCTGTTGAGAGAATCATGTGGTCTTTGTTCTTTCTTTTATTTATGTGGTGAATTGCATTTATAGATTTGCGTATATTGAACCAACCTTGCATCTCTGGGATAAAGCCCACCTCATCATGGAATTATTTTTTTGATGTGCTGTAGGAATGGTTTGCTAAGATTTTGTTGAGGATTTTTGCATCTATATTCATGAGGGGTGTTGGTCTGTAAGTTTTCTTTTTATGTTGTATCCTTTCTTGGTTTTGGTATCAGGGTGATATTGGCTTCATAGAATGAGTTGGGGAGGATACCATCCTTCTGGACTCTTGGAATTGATAAATGAGTTCAGTAAATTTCAGGATACAAAATTAATGCACATAAATCAGTGGCATTCATATACACCAATAACACTCAAGCCAAAAAACAAATCAAAGACTCAACACCTTTCACAATAGCATCAAAAGAAATGAAATATTTAGGAATATATTTAATGAAGGATATGAGAGACATATAGGGAGAACTGTGAAACACTGAAAAAAGAAATTAGAGAAGATGTAAACAGATGGAAAACCCTACCATCCTCATCTATTGGCAGAATCAATATTGGTAAAATGTCCATACTACCTAAAGTGATCTACAGAATTAGTGCAATCCTTATCCAAATACCATGATTATTCTTTATAGACCTAGAAAAAATAATTCTATGCTTCATATGGAACCAGAGAAGACCTCATATAGCCAAAGCAATCTTAAGCAAAAAGAACAAATTGGGAGGCATCGGTCTACCAGACTTCAACCTTTACTGCAAGGTTATAGTAAACAAAACAGCCTGGTACTGGCACAAGAACAGAGATAAAGACCTTTGGAACAGGACTGAGAACCCAGGTGTAAAACCATCCTCATATTGTCATCTAATCTGCAACAAAGCAGACAAAAATATACATTAGGAAAAAGAATCCCTATTCAATAAATGGTGCTAGCAAGACTGGATAACCACATGCAGAAGCTTGAAACTGGATCCCCACCTTTCACATCTCACAAAAATCAACTCACGATGGATAACAGACTTAAACCTAAGGCAAGAAACTTTAAGAATTCTAGAAGAAAATGTTGGGAAAATTCTTGCAGACATTGGCAGGCAAAGAATTTATGAAGGAGACCCTCAAAGCAATCACAGCAGCAACAAAAATAAATAAATGGGATGTGATCAAATTAAAAAGCTTTTGCACAGCCAAGGAAACGATCATTAGAGCAAATAGACAACCTACAGAATGGGAGAAAATATTTGCATTCTACATATCTGGTAAAGGGCTGATAACAGGAATTTATATAGAACTTAAGAAACTTAACAAGAAAAAAATCAAGCAACCCCATCAATAAATAGGCAAAGGACATGAACAGAAACTTTTCAAAAGAAGACAGAATAATGGCCAGCAAACATATAAAAAAGTCTTCAACACCTCTAATCATTAGGGAAATGCAAATCAAAATTGCAATGAGATATCACCTAACTCCAGTGAGAAGGGCCTTTATCAAAAAGTCCCAAAACAACAAACGCTGGCATGGATGTGGAGAGATTAGAATACTCTTACACTGCTGGTGACTGCAAATTACTACAACCCCTGAAGAAAGTAATTTGGAGATATCTCAAAGAACTAAAAATAGAAATACCATTTGATGCAGCAATCCCACTTCTAGGCATCTACCCAAGGGGAAAAAAAGACATTCTATAATAAAGACATCTGTACTCAAATGTTTATGGCAGCAGAATTCACAATTGCAAAGATGTGGAAACAACCCAAGTGCCCATCGATACATGAGTAGATTAATAAAATGTTTTGTGTATATCCCACAGAATACTACTCAACTATAAAAAAGAATGGTGAACTAGCACCTCTTATATTACCCTGGATAGAACTTGAGCCCATCCTTTGAAGTGAGCTATCACAAGAATGCAAAAACAAGCATCACATGTACTAGCCATCACATTGGTACTAACTGATCAACACTAAGGTGCTCACATGGTAGTTATATTCATTGGGTGCTAGTTAGGTGGGAGGGGGTGATGGGGGTATGTAAACTCACAACTGTGAAGCATGCTGTATGGGGGAAGGGCATGCTTGTAGCCCTGACTTGGGCGAGGCAAAGGCATTATATGTCACCAAAATGTTTATACCCCCATAATATTGTGAAATTAAAAAAAATAATAAAATAAAATAAATTAAAAAATAAACCTTATTATAGAGAAAAAATGTTTATTATTATTAACTCTTTGTTTAGTTTTGTTTCATCCCATAGATTCTAAGTTTCAATGTTGAGAGCTCTTTTTATGATTTAATTCTATATTAATATACATATATTATTTCACATATATTTTACACATAGTAGGTATAAATAAATGTCTGTGTAATGAGTAAGACAGTATAACCCATTTTTGAAAACTCAATTTTTGTGTGATTATTTGTATAATATGTAGCTAATTTCACTTTTGAAATACTCAAAATTTAGTTTAATTTTTTGTTTATTACAAGAACTAGTTTTACTGAGGTATATTTACACAAATACAGACTCAGACATACATAGATAAACTCACATGATATAAATACGATATTTATATATAAAATAGAAAGAAAGTTTAATTTCCAAAATAAAATTAATACTTGAGTCTCTTGTGGAGGACTTTTTTAGTTAGAATGTCACATTTTCCATTAATATGGAATGTGTGGCTTGGAAGGAACCAAATCTTTTCCAAAATATCTTTTTAAAAGGATTTCTATTTATATTAAATGTGCAGCAATACAGAAGCAAGTTGTGCTGTTCCTCCCACCTGCTGAAATTTTATTTTAATGTAAATTCTTTTTTATTATAATGTCTCATCTTTCTGGCCAGTTTCCATCAGCCAGTTTTGATGACTCATAAGTTTTAAATATTGTTGATTCGTAAGTTCCCTTCAATCCATGAAGGGAACATAAACAGAAATTAAACATCAGCTAGATAAACAGAAAAATTTGTGGCTGAACCCCACATAAAAGCAACCATCACTTTTAAGTAATAATTTATTACTTAGCTTTACTTCAAAGTACAGCAGTTCCCCCTTTTCCATGTTTTGCTTTGATCTGTGATCAACTACAGTCAGAAAATATTAAATGGAAAATTCCAGAAATAATTCATAAGTTTTAAATTATATTACCATTGCAAGTAACAGGATGAAATCTCTTGCCATCCACTTCCTCCTGCCCAGGACATGAATTATTCCTTTGTCCAGTGGATCCATGCTCTCTAAGCTACCCACCCTTTCGTCACTTAGTAGCTTTCTTGGTTATCAGATTCACTGACAGAGTATCACAGTGCTTGTGTTCAAGTAGTCCTTATTTTACTTAATTATTCCTTTTGTTACTGTTGTTGTTAATCTCTTATTGTACCTAATTTATAACTTAAACTTTATCATAGGTAAGAATGTATAGGAAAAAGCATAGTACATATGTGGTTCAGTACTCTTCATGGTTTTAGGAATCCACTGAGGGTTGTGGAACTTATCCTCTACGGAAAAAGAAGGGCTACTGTACTTTTTAAAATCGACTCAGGAAACAAGCCATGATTCTTATAAGGAATGTAAATATTATCAGTCCTTTAACAAAAATGGAAACTAAGACTGAGAATTTGAGTCTTCAAAAGAATAAATGAAAATGAAAAATGATCTCAATATCAGTTTTGTCTTATCATACAAGTATGACATAAAATTTTAACCCTTTCTGAATACTCTGTTTATAATCTAAGCTCTTTTTAGTTAATGTCATTAGTTGTATTAACTAGACTACGGATATTTCAAAGCTTATATACTTTCTGGGTGTGATTCACAGCCTCACAAAACTGTGTGTAAGTAGTAGAGCTTTAGAAAGTACACATTTTTTGATTCATTTTATGCCAATTATATTCAACAAACATTTATTGAGTCATAGTATGTGTCAGACACTGTGGAAAGTGCTAGGGATAAAAAGATAAATATGGAACACTGTTTGCTCTCAAGGGCACAGAGTCATGTGATGGAGATAGTGACGTAAGTAAATCATTAGAATACAAAGTGATAAATGCAATTTTGCAAGTATTTCCAAAATAGAAAGAACATTGACACAAATCAGCAGCTCATCAAGTTGAATGCATAAGGTATATGCTCAAAGAAGAGATTTTTTATATGGATCATAAAAGAGGAGGAGGATATTTCCAGATGGGAGCAGAGTGTGATTAAGAGGTTGGTGAGGAAAAAAGAGTATTACAAGAGGCATAAAAGCATATGCCAAACTAGAACTCTATTAGACAGTTAAGAGAACTGCAGACTTTTAGTCTTGATTGAAATGTAGACTATATTTATGTAACAAAGGCAAATTAGGCCAAGGAAAAATTTTGGAATATATCTTATGATATTCTAATAAACTCAGATTTTATCCTTAAGCAGTGGGACCTGCTAAGAAGAGTAAACAAAGAATAACAAAAAAACAAAACAAACAAAAAAAAACTTATGTTTACGTTTTAAAGCAACCTCTGGGCTATCTTGCTGAAGATGGAATAACAGGCAATAAGGCCCATGGATACAGGACTCAGAGTGGAGTTTACTGTAGTTCACATGGGAGATGATGAGAAGCTGTCTTAAGTCATTAGTAATTAAGCAGGTTTATTATTTAGAGATTCTAAAGTAGTAGAATCAATAGGATTTGATGACCCATGAGATACAGTAGGAGGAGGGAGAGAGGTCTAGTGTTCTCCTGAATTTTTGGCTTAAGAGATTGAATAACTAATAGCATAGTTGGTTCTAAATGTGATTATATGAGGATGAACAAGTTGAGAAAAGTCATTGTAAGTTGGATTTTGGGCACGTTTACCTGGAATCTATACACTAAAAATCATTTTGGTAATTGGCAGTTAGTGTTTGTTGTGCACTTATAGATGAAATGCTTGAATGCTGAACTTGAAAGTTTTAGTGTATTAGCCTCCTGTTTTACTAGTCTAAAAATGTAACATTCATCAGTATACAAATTTAAAATTTTATGTTAAAGCAAATTATTTTTAGTTTGAATTATAATATTAGTGCTATCTAATGTAGGTATTTAGATGATCAGACTTTCAAGAAAGACTTTTATTGTGTCTACTGTTTTTACTGTTTAATGCTTCTTTTTGATGTATTGTTATAGAAAACAAAAATTTAGTAAAAAAAAGTTGTATTTGTTTTCAATAATTTGGAAGTCATTTCTAGGTAAATTGTCTCAGGTTGGAATTGAAATGAAAAGTAAATTTTAGAAAGCCTGATGCAAGAATGAAAACAGAGCAGTTTGTTTCTGTTAAAGTTATAAATGCTAGTTTCTAAAGTTTTATATTGGAACTACTTCTCACCTTCTTCCTACAAGGCAATTACATTGCATTCTGTGACTGCATAAAAGTGCTGATTTCATTAAATTAAAATTTGACATTGAAAGGCTTTACATGTAAATGCATTGCTGAATGTTTCTATTTTAAAAAGCAGAACTAAAGAAAGCCATTGCCTGTATTTAACACAACCATGCTCCCATTGACCATAATATTAACACCTCATTGAGCTGACAAAGTTAAGGAAAGGCTGAGTTCACTTCACTGCCACTGTTATTCAGCTGGACATGAGTTTCATTAAAATTATTATTGGTGCATTTTCTTTATATGAATCATTAAAATGTATGCTTTCTTCCCATGCACAATGTACCCCGCTCTATCCCCTAACCCACTGTAGGCAAAGAGCAACAATCTTCCACTTAATATCTGAAGAGAAAGTAAAAATCTATTTTTTATTACATTATTTAAAGGCAGATGACATCAGTAATTTTTCCAAAGACCTCAAAATTATCTTATTTTCCATATGATGCATTGTTTTAAGTAACTGATGTTATAACAATGAACAGAAAAACAAACAGTTTTTAAATCTATGAATCATATTTTATATTACTAGAATGTAATATCAGTAAATGAAAGCAGGAATATGAAAAGGGCCTTGTGATATTAGCACAGTGCTATGACTATTTGAGTTCCTTTAAGATTGAGATCTGATCATTACCCTGTTGAGAGATGACTGGGGTATCAGAGTCATTGGGAGATACCTAACATTCACAGTCAAGATCTATCTGCAATAAAGTGTCATTCTACATAACTGTGCCTGAAGTGACATTTTTCCTCCAATTATAAGTGATTTAAAAAGTGGTTCCTTTCATTGGTTTGCTTTAATATTCTCACCTAGCAGAAAAAAAAATCATAACTTGATCTGGAGTGTCTTTCATTTTTCAAAAATCTATTGTTTCTTCTTCCCAAGTAAAACTGCTATATTTTTTGGGAAAAAAATAACTACATACCTCAAGTGAAATTAAATAACAAGAGGATCTATACACCACTATTGTTGATATCTGAGAAAGTATAGAAATTAATCCATTCTTTTGTTTGATCCAGAAATATATAAACCCTTATTTTAAACTATGATCTTGGTTTTAAAAGCCAAAGTAACTCTCAACCTACACTCATACCCCTATGTGGTCATCATTTTTCTTTTTCCACTTTGTAAAACTAGGCCTATAGTTTCTCACGAAATCAGCAAGTAAATGCATAGCTTGGAATAGAATACATGAATTCCCTTAGATTTCTTTTTCTATCAATCCCTCATACGTTGTCCAAGCTATCCGGACTTCTTTTTAGCAAAAACACAGGCAAGCAAACAAAAGGGATACAGAAATCCAACAGTGAAAAAATAAGTCCATTAGAGTTGAAAAGAGATCGACATTTTATAGCTTCTATGAGAATTTTTAAAGTGGCAAAAGTAAAAGAGGAAAAAAATGGTAGGGGAAAAAAAATCAAAATTCTAAGACAATCCCTAGTGGCAAACAGTGCCTCTATGCCCTTAAGGCAGTGTTTTCAACCAAATGTAAATCTTAGTAAACAGAGAATAGAGAAAAGACATATTTCTTTAACAGAAAGCAATGAAATGTAGCCAATTGTAAATATCCCTATTACCCTCCCATTTTCTTTCTCCATGTCCACAGAAATATACACATGGGTACTTATTCTCTATTTTTACATGAATAAAAATCCTTAGAAGCATCATGTTTTTACTAATATTTTACACAAATTTAAAGAGTTGAGTAGGTCTCACTCCATCATTCCTGTTTTCATATACTTTACTTAATGGAGCAATTAATCCCCAACCAAGAAAGTCTATCTTCTTTATTATCAATATCAACACAAACATAGATTTTAAAGAATATTTTTTCAAAGTGGCAGCAGCACCATTGACATCTATAGGAAAAGCTTTATACATGTACTGTTTGTTTGAGAAAGAATATAAATTTTGTTTGTTTTAAGCTGTCCTTAAACAAAGCAAGTAATAACTTTGAAATACCTATAATCCAAAACAAAGCCTCAGTTAATTGAAAAAGAATAATTAGCTTGTATTATACAACCACCTTGCTGAATATGAGATCTAAGAAGTCTGTGAATATGGACAACAGAAAACTGAATGTAGTCTGTTCTGTCAAAGGTACTGTATTTTGTATGGATACAGATATAGATACTTAATGGTAGAAAAATACTTAGATGAAAGTGAAGAAATTCAAAACAAATTTTTGACTTATCAATCACTGAAGAGATATTGTTGGGAGGTTGTTATACTTAATGCAAATCAGAGAATGTTCAGCTTTGATCAGTAAGGCCAGTTCTAGTCAGACTGCAGAAGCGTTGGCCAAAAATATCTCAGAGTGGATGGCACCTGAAGACAAGGTACAGTCATCACAATGTATGTCTTTGAGCACAGGATGTTTCCTAAAGCAAACTAAACAGACAAAGATGAGAGATATAAATCCAAATAGTGTTAAAAATAAAATGAAACTTGAAAGGTCTAGTTAACTAGTATTGATGTTTCCGAAAAAGAGCTGAACAATTTACTCTTCAAAGAGTTACTGCCCTAAGCATTATGGAGGTCAAAGTTGCTGATACAATTTTGAGAATTTACCTGAATTTCTACTTTGTACCATAGAAGCTGCTTTTATGTAGGAGGCTAGAATCACATCATGAAGCAAAGTCTAATTTTAACCTCATAGTCTGTTACTGTTTTACAACATCATTTGGGTGTGAATCATAAACTTCTGTCACTCATCAATTATATAAATTTTACAAGGCAAGCCAAGTGGTGTGAGTAAAGATTTTGAGCTACCATGTCATGGATATTTTGGTTTCATTTTAGATTGTTATTGAAGGAAGGCTGAGTAACTGGTACCATTTCAAATTTTTTATTTTTAAATATCTAATTATTTGAGCTCTTTCATTAATACTTTTTAGACAGTCATTGAGAAGGTGACTTAATTCATTTGGACTTCATGAATAGCCTAGGGAAAAAGATTCAGACTGTGAAGTATTGGAGTGAGTTCAAAGAAGTCATTTCAGAAAGGTTTTAGATAAATAAAGCCACAGCCTTGCAGACAGACATAGTTTAAGTACAAGTTGAAGTTTAAACTGATGTATACAATACATACAGGCTCATTTGCAAACAATAGACTGGTACTATGTAGGTGGTGCCTGTCATTTGTTTTCTTTGAAGTAAAAATAAAATCCTAGAATTATAAAAAACATTTTGAAAATAAAGCCTTTACCCTACAGATTCCAACTGTATAACAAAATAAGACATAAACATTTAAAAAATAAACAAGATTTAAAAAAAATGTAATCTGATTGGTTAAATAATTTGACTAAATATAGATACTACATTAACCTTTGTTTTTAAAAGATAAGGTTATATTCTTGATGTTTTTTCAAGAAAATCCTGAGGAATAAATGTGCTGTCTGAATTTGCAACTTTGTTTTCTTTAGCTTTTAGACTAGATTTGCAGTCTCAATTTTCTGGATTTACCAATAGAACAGATTTATAATGCTATGTTTAAAATTCCTTGATTTGGAAATTTGGAAATATAATGAGGGCATAAATGTTTGGTATATTTCTGCTTATGATTTTCTATATCTGCTCACAAGGAGAATTCAACAAATGGGCCACTGTGTAGATATTTTACCACACTTCAGTCAAAAAATATATATATATAGCTGAAGAATATTACAGATACATAACAGTCTCAACTGTGAAAATCTAAAAAGAGGAGTAAACTATGAAAATATCTGCAGCTTCTGAAGTGTACTATTAAAAGAAGTGGTAATAGGGACATTGACAACAGGATCAATAGATGTGACAGATCTTTCTGGAGGGGGTGCAGGGTGTCAGTAGAGAGTCTGTGATGTCCACATGTGGTGAGAAAAGGCCTGGCTCCTGTGTCATACTCATTTTTTCTAAAACAGCTTTATCACAGTAGCATCAGTGAATTAAACTTTAACATCAAGGGGAACAACAGAGTAAAAAAAACAAACAAACAAACAAAAAGTTTTGTGAATCTCAGAGAACAGTCCAGCAGTGAAGTGTTTTTCCTTGTAACTGAATAATGCTGGGGCGAGTAAGTATCAGGAATAAATGCAAAACACTTATTGCACCCTTGCTAAGTACCAGGCACTGTGATGGACACTGAGACAGTCCAATCTCTGCCCTTAAGTTTTTCCCAGTCTGCTTGGGGAGGTATCCAATAAAAAACAATTACACCAGGTTATTAGAAATACAATGGAAGACAATTTCACATTAGGTTAGGGGGATATAGAAAAAAGGGACCTCAGCCAGCTTGGAGAACAAGAGAATAGTTTTTGGAAGGTTATATATTGTTTTAGGAAAACAGTAAGGCAAAAAAATATACTATAAAAAGGTGCAAACTATAGAAATGTGAAAAAGCCTGAGCGTTCAAGTAAATGCAAGCAGTTTGATGCAACAAGACTGAAAATATATATGGGAAGACCAGCAGAAGATGAAGTAGAAATAAAACTTTAGGCTGGGGCTAGATTTCAAGTGGCAGACTGATACCCTTCTAAATGTTTTGGAATTTATTCTCAAGGTGACGGGTGGCCCCTAATGAGATACTGATGGGGAGATATTTCGGAAAGATCAGCTGGCCATAGCTTGGAAGTATGGTATATAGAAGAGAAGGGCTCTGTGGAGAAATTTAGGAAGCTACTATATTAAACATTTTGAGTCTTAAAAAAAAAAAACTAAGACACTGGGAATGGACATAAATTGCAAGATAGAATTATCATTCGCAAAAGAATTATATAACTTTGTAACTGATTATAGACCAATATAATTAAAGTAATAAACATGAGAAATTATTTAAATGGTAATACTAACATGTGCTAAGTGCTTTACAATAGATTGTCTTTTTCAATCCTTAAAATATATGTAAGATCATTGTTATTATATTCTAATTTTGAAAATGGGGAAAGGACTCAAGAGTCCTTCAGTAACTTCTCGTATCATTCAATCACTAAATCATGGTGGAAGGTTTAAATTCAGATAATGATTTCAAGTACCAGGTTCTTTACATCTCTACCATACTGAAAGAACCTATTCTAATGCCTAGAATTTTTATTTGGGCAACAGGGTAGGTTAAAATATCATTCATTAGCTTAAAAATGTTTAAAAAAGGATGGTGAGCTCAATTTAAGATACATTGAATTTGATAAATCTTTGAATAAATTTGTTTTCTGTAAGCTACCCAGTTGATTTTATTTTATTATAGCAGACCATACAGACTAAGACAATAGGAAAAGGGATTGGTTCCAGGTCTCCCCACAGATACCAAAATCTGTGGATGATCAAGTCCCTTATATAAAATGGCACAGGATTTGTATATAACCTCACATTCTCCTGTATACTACAATCATCTATAGATTACTTATAATACCTAATGCAGTATAAATGCTATGTAAATAGTTCTTATACTATATTATTTAAGAAAAAAATGACAGGGAAAAAGTCTGAAAAAAAAGTACTGAAAAAGTCAATACTGATGCTGGTTTTTCCTGGAATTTTTTTTTTTTTTTTTTTTTTTTGAGACATGGTTTTGCTTTGTTGCTTGAGCTAACATCATCATAACTCACTGCAACCTCAAACTTGTTCAAGCGATTGTCCTGCCTCAGCCTGCCAAGTAGCTGGGATTACAGGCACATGTCACTATGTCCCACTAATTTTTCTATTTTTTGTAGAGATGGGGTCTGGCTATTTTCCTCAGCCTGATCTCAGGCGATCCTCTCACCTCTGCCTCCCAAAGCGGTGTGATTACATGTATGAGCCACTGCGCCTGGCCTTCCCTGAGTATTTTTGATTTGTGGTTGGTTGAATCTATAGATGTGGAACCTATGTCTATAAGAGGGCCAACTGTATTCAGTAGAAAATTCAAAGGAATTTGCTATGTACACAGCACTGTGCTGTTTACCAAAGATATAGAGATAGGTAAGACTCATTTCTTTTCTAAGAAGGAAGCAAGCTTTATTCTTTGAATTTTCAAAACTGATTCATATTTTATTTAATAAAATCATTGAAAGTTTATGTCAAATAGAAACCAGGGACTTTAACTTCATAAAATATAAATCATTAAATAATAATAGTCAGATATTATTGATGACATTGAGCATGTAGAATAATTTTGAGACCTATTAGGATATGCTAGAAATAACAGTTAAGCTGTATTTTTAAATAAGTAGAATCTCTTGATATGATAGAAGTGACACAAACTTGAGTGTTTAATGTCATATCTTTCCAAAGTAGGGACATAGCTCATTGGTTATTTTAATGTTGAGAACTCTGAATTTTTTAAAAAAAGAATTTATTTTTGTGGTTGATAAATATATTCCCAGGTATGACTCTCACCTTGAAGTTTAAGGATGTAAAAGCACAAAATGGATTTCAGCAATTAGTCTGTTGGTACTAGTATCAAATATTGCATAAAAAGTGGCAGCATTGTCATCAAAACTTTGACACATTTTTTGATATTGAACAAAAACTTATTCAAAATGGCAATTATTATGATTAAAAATAAACATGTAAAACGTTTATTCTTTTTCTATACCTCTATAATTATTTTTCCCAAGTCAGTGCTGTCAAAATATTTGATAAGTATGCATGATAAGTTTAGAATCTTAAAACAATGTAGTATTTATACTTGAAATAATATGCTCAAGCAGTTATAGAGATTAAAATGAAATTACATAGTCCAATTACAAAGGCTCCTTTTTAATGGTAATTTTCTTACAGAACAACTGCTGTCTAATAGCAAGGGTGGTTTTTTACATTGTATTGCTTTAGGATTAATTAAAATACTTGTTCTAGTGCATTACAAATGGAAATCAAACATGGCACTGAAGTTTGGTTGCACTGGTGATTATAATTATGATTATTATTTTGTGTCTTTCTTAGAGTTATAATTATATAATTTACTTTTATTCTCAAAGCCCTTCTAAACCCCACCAAAAACAAAAGCAAAAAATCCAACTATATAATACACTATATAATACTTATAGCAATAAGATGAGGATGACTGTGTGACTATATTATCAAATAAATATTTCAGCAATCAGTGCTGCTGAAATACTTTATTATAACTATTTTATCTAAAACACTCAAATATGCTTTGCTCACAAAAATAAAAGTATTTTTGTCAGGTGGGCTTTTGAAATCATCTGTGTTATGAATACATATTTCTTAGTTATCTTGACTCATTCATATTCTAAATATTTAGGATGTGGAAACCCTTCATTTTGGGATACGTTTTTTGGTAATACCTAGTTTAATTTTATTGCAGCAGAATCCAATTACTTGTAATTTTCCTCCCATTTTATTGTTCAGTTCCTCCTCCTCTTCTCTCCCTGATTTTATTCCCCAGATTTTAATCCTTGACTCTGTGATCTTCTTAGTCTAGGTGTGTTGTAGAAGATTTCATCTGTATGAGTGGGTCCAGCTACTATGTATGCCAATGTCTCCTAGTTGACCTCATTGGAGTTCTAAACTACTATATACAAATGCCTTCTAAATATTTTTACATAGATAACATACGGTGACCAAAACATTAACATATTCTGAATGAACTCATCAGAATTTCCCCAAACCACCTTTTTCTGTTTTTCGTGATGTGACCATCTCCATATATTTCACTTAAGCTTCATATTCCTCCTTGCTCGGTAGATCTAATCAGCTAAGTCCTCTTTAATACCTGTTAAAATCCTCCCCATCTTTTTATAACTACTCTATGACCTTTGTTTAAGCTTTTATCACATCTTTCCTGGAGTGTGAAAATCACTGCACACCCCCTTCTCTTTCCTGTATTAGAATCCTATTAGATGCTGCCTATCCCTCTCCATGTGCTCCCTTCACAGCACACCTTGAGAAAAGGTCTTTGGTGCAGGGAGTTGATTTGGTGACATGCTTTAAGATGAAAAGAAAGAGGGAACAAAGAAAAACCAAGAAAATAGTTATCTAACTGGTCACCACCATGGGATCCTCTGAGGGACTCAGAATGATCTGCTTGGAAGATAATAAATGGGAACGTTTATCCACTGGTTCTTATCCTCTTGGGTGAAGTGCTAGCCCCAAAGTGTTTATTCTCTGGCACTTCCAGGTTTACACATGCATGAAAACGGAGTAGTTTGTGAGCTGTCCGAAGGCATGGCTTCAGAAAGATTCCGAGGGAGAAAGCAAGTGATGCAGTGAAACCGAGGTAAGGTTATTGCCCATTACACTTACTTGCTCAAGGCTGTTTGCTGCAACAGTGGCTGGAGGTGAGCAGTGTCTTCTAAGCTAATCTTTTTATAACATGTCTGACTATGTAATGCTCATGCTTAAGAATCTGCATGACTTTCCCTAACTTTCACCAGAAAGATTAAGCTCCCTTAGAATAGCACTTAAGAATTCTCAGGGAAGCCCTCCATACGTGGCCCTCCCAATCTGAATCAAGTTTCTTAAGTGATCCTGTGCCTCGTACAGTAGCTAGAGCAGGCACATACAGGAGGGCCTCCTGATCAAAGGAAAAAGATACTTAAAGTAAATCCATTTAAAACTGGAATCAAAATTTCATAGGAAATGGTGGTGGTGGTAGAGATGCAGTAGGATGGGAGGGGTTAATAGGGAATTTACATATCAATAAAACTAAGAAATAAAAACATAGCTCGTTTTCTTTTATATTTTAACAAGTCTTAGGATATAGGACAACTGTATTTGAATTCTTAAATACATTTTAAATGGTTTTATTTGCATAGAATTTTTCTGACATTTTATAATAATATGAAATTATATCTTTTACCACAATTTGAGTTTTACAAAACAATCTGTGTGATTTTCATTAAAATATACAAAGTTTGCACTAGTTTCCCCAGAGATCTATTTTAAATCTTGATTTCCCAAACATTCTTTCCCTTGGAAAAACCTAAAACATATTTTTAACTAATATTTCCTTCTTCGGTTGTTAACTATTCAACCTTGTATGGTCTTCATTTGACAGTGGCTTTGTATGTGACTGGAATTGTCCAGAAACATAACTTTATTGACATAATGAAAATGTGATTCTTGCAAGATGTGCACTTTCACTTTTTAATTAATTTGCATTGTATTGACTAATGTTTACAGAACACTACAGTAAGTGAACAGATTTATCAATAAAGAATTTGAGGAGAGGAGCAGGGACAGTAGGTAATGTTAAGTAGCTAGCAAGGAAGACAGTGGGAGATATTTCCTTGAATATAATTTTATAAACTCTCAGTTCCTTAGTGATTATTTACATGTTATAGGAAATTTTGTATATCTCTCCTCAACCTTATAACTGTGGGGATTGAAAGAAGGAATGGATAATGAGAATACACTGTATGTTTGCTTTTTGTTCTTGTATTATTCTCATAGGAAACTGCATATTCTATTAAAATTGCCAGTGTGTACTCCTCTATCTACAATTAGATGATAATTTTTGTGAGGTTTGCTGACTTTTAATAACTATAAAGCAATAGCAACAATAGATAATAATTGACTATATGATTTACTTTAAAACAATAGCAGAGTTTTACTTGAGTTACCTTACTGACTTTTCATGACAACCCCAGAGGACACTAAGCATTTGACTTACTATGTTATTTCATTTTACATATCAGAAAACTAAAGTAAAGAAAGATTAAATCATGTTCTCAAGCACATGCAAAAATGTAGTGGAGCTGGGCTTCAAATCCAAGTTGGGCATCGGGTCCTTATATTTTTTTATAAAATGGCATAAAATATGGTCTAGAGTTTGAGTAGATGAGATCCTCCCTCCTTTTTTTAAAGAAATTTTTATAGTTGATATTGTGTTCTTTTTTATTTTTTGAAATACATTAGGAGGCACAAAATATCTTTCTTTTACTGATATTAAGTTTGAATATATGGTTGAGTATGGTCAGTTTGATAATTTTCTTTTATTCTTTCACCTGATGATTTGTGCAGATATTAATGCCAGATCCATTAGTAATTCCATTAGTAATTGCAAAATGGTCAATTTATAATGCTATCGTCCTTTCCACATTTATTAATTAAATAAAAATTTTTAATAAAGAAAAAATTCCCACTTCAAATACAAGAATAGTAGGAAAAATACTAAATTATTTTCATATTCGTGGGCTTTATCTTTTTATATACACTATTATTTTCTTCCCTCTCTTAATCTAACTCCTACATATAGAAGAAAACTCTTGAGCTCAAGCATTACCTCTTCAAGGAAGTTTTCTCTGCCCTCTCACTTAAGTCCCATTTAATATTCTTTCTCTGCATTCCATTTTATCCTCATCATATTTCTGTGTTTTAACAATTGCTTCTGAATGATAAAATTCTTTTCTGCCTCCCTTCCTAAAAGATACACACCCTGAAGACAGGGATAGTTTGTTGCATGCTTTTCTTTTTTCTGGGTTAAGTACCCTACTTGCTAAACATTGAATGAAAGAAGTGTTGAATAAATGAATAAAATTGGAAAGAAAAAAGGACACCATGAAATGTGAGTTCTACCAGTTCTTACTACCATGATTTTTCAAGTGTTGAGTGAAAGAAGGATTGAATAAATAATGAATTAATAAAAATAGAGATAAATATATAATTATACAATCTGGGGAAATAGGTGAAGTTCTAGTTGTTCAGGAAGACATAGAAGTAGAAATGAAATGATTTGCTTGTATAAATGGACATCTGTTATTAAAACATTTCAACAGTGAAAGATCATAAGAATGGAAAAACAAGCACCACATGTACTCACCATCAAATTGGTGTTAACTGATCAACAGTTAAGTGCACAGGTAGCAATAACATTCATCAGGTGGGCAGATAGAAGAGGGGAGGAGGGGATGGGTATGTACACACCTAATGGCTGCGGTGTGCACTCGGATGGACATACTTGAAGCTCTGACTCAGGTGGGGCAAAGGCAATATATGTAACCTAAACATTTGTACCCCTGTAATATGCTGAAATAAAAACAAAAAAAAGAAGTAGAAATGACTTGCTTGTATAAATGGATGTCTGTTATTAAAACATTTCAACAATGAAAGATATTTACCTCACATTAAGGTTATCATCAGTTCTCTGTAATGCTATGAGTGTAAAAGGAAATTTTCTGTTCACAATAGCACCTGCCTAAATAATACGAAAATGAACACTGTGTTTCTTCATACCAGAATCTAACCAAATGAAGCCCATAAAAGACTATGAACTCTGAGTTAACTCAGTACACCAGACTATTACTGGACATATCTCAAGACGTTTTCCTGATTAATAATGGACTTTGTTTTAATCAACCAAACACAGACCTATATACACATTTTGTCCTATCTGAAAACTGGTTTCCAATTGTCCATTAGGGTTACCACCTTGATAACTATATCACTTTCTATCACTTAAAAATAATCTGCCTTTTCCTATGAGTGAACTACTCAATAAATTGCTTCATAGAAGTAAGTTATTAAACTTGGCTTTGCATTTTCCCCTGTGCTGTCTTTTTATTCTTTGACATCAGAAATGTGGTAGAAGCAAAACAGCATGGTCTAGTTACTTCATATAAGCCATGTTCTTACTTCGGCCACATTCTTACCTCTACCCTTACATTTTTTATTATTTAAGATTCTACATAGTAGATTTTTTTTTCTAAAGTATTGAAAAATATCTTCAAGGATGTGAGTTATCCTTTGAGAAGTTCTTATTCAATTTTTGTATAGGTCCAACTGTAGACCTATTGTAGTGGATTGTTGCTTAATTTGAAGTCTTTTGTCTAATTTCTGAGGCATGATAGGATTTATAAGATATAGATAGGGTTTATGATCCTAAGGTTTGAAGCCAAACTGACCAGGTTTGAATCGCAGTTCTGCCACTTTCTCAGTAAGTGGAAAAGTTACTTAATCTCTTAATATTTCAGTTATCTGATATGCCTATTGTAAGAACTGAATAGGTTAATAGATATTAGACACTTACAATCATGTCTGGCACATAGTAAGCACTTAACAATAGGGTTAACTATTGTTATACTATGAATATCCCTATTTAATATATTCACCTATGCTATCACATTGCCTACTGGATAAGATCATTTCTTTTCATGAAGTGTTACAGTTTGAGAGCAATGAGAAATGGAGATACAGTACAGTACCTGGAACATCATGGCAGGTGGATCGTTTGAGCTCGAGAGTTTGAGACTAGCCTGAGCGAGAGCAAGACCCCGTCTCTACTAAAAAAAATAGAAAGAAATTAGCTGGACAACTAAAAATATATAGAAAAAATTAGCCGGGCATGGTGGTGCATGCCTGTAGTCCCAGCTACTCGGGAGGCTGAGGCAGTAGGATTGCTTGATCCCAGGAGTTTGAGGTTGCTGTTAGGTAGGCTGACGCCACGGTACTCTAGCCTGGGCAACAGAGTGAGACTGTCTCAAGAAAAAAAAAAAAAAAAGAATGCAATAAATAATTAAGGAAGCAGAGAATATAGATTAACCTGAATAAAATGGCAATGGTTAGAATAATCTTAAAAAGATGATGAAAAATAGGATGTTTCTTTCAAAGATTGAAGTCCTAAAGTTTGTCTCAAAGAATATTTTGTGTACAAACTTCATTGCCAGCTACTGTTACCAGGAGATCAAAAAGAGTATTAGGTTGAAATACAATAGGTTACATAATTTAGTTTAAAAATTTACTCTTTGGAGCATCGAAAACTTACACTCAAGATATACCACATTATACTTACTAGCATTTTTTAAGGAATTATAATTTTATTATAACTAAAATATAAAGTAACAAATTCACCTTTAATTTTTATAAACTCCCTATTATAAAACAAGGCAAAAAAACAAAATAAAAGTAAATAGTCTTTTATGAACTAAATATCTATTTTATTATTATTATTATCATTAGTAGTAGTAGTATTTAGAGATAGGATCTCTCTGTGTTGCCCGGGCTACACATGAACTCCTGGCCTCAAGTGATCCTCCCACTTCAGCCTCCTCAGTAGCTGGGACTACAGGCTTTTGCCACCACATTCTATTATTTTTTACTATATTTTTTTTTTTTTTAATTTTTTTCAGATTTTGGTAAACCAAAACTCTCTATTGTAGCTTCTGTCTTAGAACAAAAGCAATCAAAATCTCATTGTTGAGATAAAATTTTGAACAAATTTACTACTGCCTAGGAAGAACCTGTCCTAAAAAGAACACTGGAAATGCACTTGTTCTCATGCTTTATTGTTTTCATAACTGCAAATGTCCCTGCTATATTTAAAAATAAACTATCCTTTTTGGAATTCCCTTTCTGCTTTGAACCAACCATTTTTTGGAACTGGTCTCCTCTTTCCTTTGTCTCTTCCTTTTCTAAAGGAGGCATTTATGTCTGCGTCAGCTGTTTCTAACTTAATGACTCTGGATGTCTTTGGGAAATGACTTGGCAACTTTACTCTTTTGTTTAAATAGAGGCAGAATGTTTTACTACATAATCACTACATGTTAAACAAAGTTTTCCCACGTTATATTGGAACAAACAAACATATTTTCATAGTTGGCCAGAGAGGGGGGATAGCATTGCAATTTTAAACTCTATGTCTATTCTTTGAAAGAAGAAAATAGATTTTACATTCCATAGAAATTTATCTTCAGCGAAAACGTGGAGAGATTTTTCCTTCCTTGTCAATTTTTGTGTAGTTTTATCACTACTGATACCTATAAATAATACTAAATAGCAAAGCTAAAATGGTGTGTCTAACGTGTATGATCTTTGTTGTCTTTTTTTAAAAATAGCACAGTTATGTCTTAAGTTATTAAAGAACTCTCAATATTGGGACTATAGAACCAGCATATGTTTTATAAAAAAGTTTAAGCTGTGGATCTAGTTAAATATAGCATATTTTACTAATTTCAGAATTGTTACTTCCAACCAGAAATTTAAATGCTACCTTTTTTCATAACCTACAAATTCTGTGCTTCCTGCTTTCCCAGTGCCATTAGGTTATTAAGTATTAAATGTGTGATTTTCTTAAGTTTGACAGTTCATATCTCTGACATTTCACTGTGACATTTCTTATTTTATGTTTATTGTGAAGGTACATCTTCAGTCTTTCAAACTCATGGTTTGGCTTGTGATTATCTTTCAAAATTTTTTTGTGGAGCAATTTTTGTGAAACCATGGATAAGTCAAAAATTTGTGTTATTTTTGAAAATGGGGTCCATCATGGAACCAATGCTGCAGAGATAACTCAAAATATCAACGAAGTGTTTGGGAAGAATGTGGCTAATGAATGCATAGTATGTTGATGGTTTGAAAAGTTACATTCCTGTGATTTTTATCTTGAAAATGAGCCACATGGGCGACCTGAGACCAAGGTGGATAATGATTAGTTGAAAGCTGTAGTGGAAGCGAATCCATCTCAATCTATGCATGAATTAACAGCAAGGTTGACATTACTATTCTAATAATATTGGACCATTTGAAACAAATGGACAAGGTTAAAGAAGCTGGATAGATGGGTTTTGCATGAATTAAAGAAGCATTAGAAGAGAAATCGTCTCGAAGCTTGCCTTTCTTTGCTATTAGGACATAAAGGAAAACCATTTCTACTTTGTATTGTTACATGTGTTGAAAAATGGATTCTTTTTGACAATTTCAAGTGTTTGGCATAATGGTTGGGTAAAAATGAAGTGCGAAAACACAGTTCAAAACCGAATATTCATCAAAACAAACTAACGGTGTCTGTTGGGTGGTCCAGTGCTGTTATTATCCACTACAGCATTATGAAACATGGTCAGTTGATGACAGGGATATGTCTACTGCAACCAGTTGGATGAAATTATGAGGATGCTTGTAATGAAGCTGTCGAGATTGGTCAATAAAGACAGGTCATTCCTCTTGCAAGATCACATGTTGCACAAACGTCACTGCTCAAACTACAGAAGCTGGACTTGGAAGCTTTCTGTTACCCACTGTATTCACCAGATCTTCCACCAGCTGACTACAGCTTTTCCAAGCTTTGGACCACTTCTTGCAAGGAAAATATTAAGTTCTCAACAAGTTGTGGGAAATTCCTTTTGCAATTTCATTGCCACTCACTCTCCAGGCTTCTTCACTGCTGACATAAACAAGCTCCTGTTACGATAGCAAAACTGTGTCAATAGTTTAGGCATATACTTTCATTAATTGTACTGCTTCTTGTTTGAGACATAATGAACTAAACTTTTGATTGGAAATCGGACATTTCATATTTAATGACCTAATATCTATATCTATCTATCTATCTATATATTTCTTTTCCCTATAAGCACCTTGCTGGTGCTTATATATGCTGTATGGATGATATTCTAGGCTTTCATAAATCTTTCTATGTATCCCTCACAAGTGGATGGGATATTTAACCTATGAATGCTTTTTGGTAGCATTGAAGGCAAAGGATTGAGTGGTGTTTGTTATCTCTAGTAAATAGTTCTTACCTGAGACAAATAATACCTTATTTTATATTTTTATTAAATTTTCTAACAAAGCAGGCTAATAATAATATACCTAAATTACATATATATTACATATATATAAAAATAAAATGAGCACCTAGTCTCATTCAGCAGTTTTTCTTTGAATGCTTTAATATTCTTGAACACAGGCTAAAAATTGGCTTTCCTTTTCTGTAACATCTGTTTTCTCTGATTTTCTAGCTCATCTGCCTACCAGACAGCTAAAAAAGGTTCATCAGACAAATGATTTAATGGTGAACAGTGTGTGCCATTTCAGATCTCTCTTCATTACTAGAATCTTCTGATTCATTCAATTATATACATAAAAATTATATTTTTTATTTTTACCTTTTCCACAGAATTTTCAGCAGTCCAAAATTTGTTATCATAGACGCACACCATTATCAGACATGCATATTAGATGTGGTACATATCTAGATATATATGTAGATTACATATTCATATGCATATGGACATATGTATATATACACACATGTATATATGTATACATCTGTGATTTTCCTTTCTAGAGTTCAAACTTTAATGGTGAAGAAACACCCTTCCCACACAAAAAAATTCAAATGCTTTATTTTGAAAAATTAAAAGCAGTTCTATAAAGAAAAATACAAGTTCATTATGAGATCTAGACTTGTATGTCAAGCAAATTCTCCTAAGGAAGAGCCAAGAACACAAAGATAAGTGGGAGATAGCCAGGTAAGAAACTAGATCCAGGGGATTTAGGAGCTCCCTGTAAGATGTTCCTATCATTTCTGTTACTCAGAAAATTACAAGTTTTAGGAGCTCTGTGTCAGGAACATGGAGCAGAGATCAAATATATATTTCTTATGTCACAGGAATGAAAAAAATGCTAAATCAAGATAATCACATGGATATAGATGAAGAGGCTTTTTGAAAATTCATTAAACACCTCTCAAAAAGGAAATAAAATTTTATAAATAGGCTGGAGTTTTACATTTAATAAAGAGAGATGAGTTTTGTGTAGATTTTTATGGAGTAATTTCATGACGGGTATTTCATTAGTCTCTGAAAACTATTTTATTCAAGTTGACCACCCCCTCCACTTGAATGTGTTTTGGCTGGCTTGTAATAACACAAACACAGAGGCAATAGAGTGCTGCCTTGGTAGCACATGAATTTTGGATTCAGTAAATCAATTTTCTTATTCACCTTCTGTAAAATAGAAATACCACCTGTGATTGTTTTAAGAATTAGATCAGATAAAAAGTATAAATTGATTTCTATAGTATGACATATATAAATAATCATAAAGGCTAATCTTGGTAAATACCATCTGAAACAAGATGCATAACCACACAAAAGCAACCACTACCCTAAAAGACAGAGTTGGCATGTCATAGTACTAAATTATGAGATCTGCCGTATTTTGCAATACGGTTTTTGGTTTTGTAAAGCCATAATCAGTAAAGTATAAAGATATTATCCTAGAAAATATTGATACCTTTTTAGAGTGTAAGGAGCTGGCCCAAGAGAACTTCCTCAATAAATATGCAAATTTGACATGCAAAATACCTAAATACACTACTGAAGATGGTGAGGACCTGGAGCACATGTTTAATAACAAAGTAACAGTGAAAGTAAGAAACAGATTAATTAAGAAATGAGGCAGTAGGGTTCCAGGTCAATAATTTTTTTTCTAACACTTTTAATTTTCACTCCATTTCCTTCTTGCTTGCATGATATCTGATGAGAAGTCTACTATAATTCTATTATTCTTGTTCCTATATAGATGACCTGGTTTGGCAATGAGGTTTTAGTTACAGCACCAAAGAACTCTCCAAAAGGAAAAAAGTTGTGCTTTTTTAAAATTAAAAACTTCTGCCATGTGAAATACACTATTAAGATGATCAAAAGACAAGCCATGGAATGAAATAAATTATTTAAAAAACACACATTTGATATTTATATATGGAATATATAAAGAAAGCTTAAAAGTCAACAATAGAAAAACAACACAATTTAAAAAATGGGCAAAAGATCTGAACAGATATCTCACCAAAGACATACAGATGGAAAATCAGCACATGACAAGATGTTCAGCATTACTTATAATTAAGAGAATTGAAGATTTTTAAGAAAAATGTGACATACCTATAGAATGGCTAAAATGCAACAAACTGATAACACCAATTGCTGGTGAACATACAAGAGTTAACAAAGTAACTATTATTCATTGGTGGAGATAATTTGAAAAGGTAAAGCCACTCTGAAAGACATTTTGACAGTTTTTTACAAAGACTGTATTTACATAGTCTTTATACATCCAGTAATTTTTGTTCTAAGGATTTGTCCAACCATTTATAAACTTACGCACATGTGAAAATCTTCATATAAATGTACATATTAGGTTTATTCATAATTGCCAAAACCCAAAAGCACCCAGTAAGTCCTTCAGTAAGTGAATGGATAAGTCCTCTATGGTATACAATGGAATATTAACTATTGATAGAAATAAATAAACTAGTAAGCCACAAGAAGACAGATAAATCTTAAATGTACATTTTTAAATAAAAGAAACCAGTCTGAAAGTGATACATACTGTTTGATTCTGTTTATATGACATTCTGGGAATGTCAAGACTAAGGAGATAATAAACAGATCATTGGTTGTCAGTGGGGAAGGGAACATGTTAATATGTGAAGGACTGTGACCTGTTTAGGGGAGTAAAACTATTTTGTATGATACTATGTATTTGTCAAAACCTATAGAATTTTAGAACATAAATATTGAATATTAATGTATGGAAACAAAAAATAATGAATTGGGATTTTGGAAAATCCCAATTTGGAATGAAGAAGGTGACAAAACAATCTGATTAAATTTTAAATGCCCAAACCAGACACGCTGAAGGGGTGAAAGAGAGGTGCCAACCCAGGTAACTTTAGAACTGAGTGAAGTTTTTGTCTCTAGCTGATAAAGTTGTTTCCCATGGTGGACTTATTTTGATACTGCTATTCCAGTGTACTGGAATTGAACAATTAATAAGTAGATGGCAGATAATGAGAGTCAGGTTTCTCAATTCTTAAGAGTGATGAGAGTATACAGAAATAAAAATGAGAATAGGCTAGAATGATCCATGTGGCAATGAAATAAAGTTGGAGATATCAGTAGGAAATCTTGTTTAGCTTAATATGGATGCAGATGATTACATATAGAAATATTTATAGCTATATGTGTATACATGGGTGAATATTACACATGTATTTCTTTTCTCTATCAGCTAAGAGGTCCTGGAAGGATCAATATTCAGAAAAACAAATACACCTGGAGCCGAGATCATGGCTTTTAATAAAATTTTCCAATAAAAGGAACTAGAGCTCTTTAAAGAAATGGCTAATTCTAGGATTTGGGTAAGAAGTATACAAAATGTGTCTTTAATATCTTTTTGCTACAAAGTAAAATAGTGCTCAAAAAAAAAACAAAACAAAAACTCGTATGTTGGTGGGGATATGCCAAAAAGACAGAAGCCAACTGAAAGAGCTCGCAACATCCAAAGCTAGAATGATTTAAACAAACAAACAACAACAACAAAAAAAATAGTACTGGATTATAACCTGAAGTATAAAATATCCATGAATCCATACTGATATAAATTGTTGAATAATTAAATAAATGGTACACGAGAAACAAATCTTGTAAGCAGAAGAAAATTTTCAAATAATTTATGTAGATATTGTGACCTTAAGTTGGATAACATATAATGAAGTCACTATCAAGTTTTAGTTTAGTTTTTTTTTTTTTTTTCCCCAGCCTATTACCGGGGTGTAAATGTGCAGGTTAGATATATTGCCTTTGTCCCACCAGAGTCAGAGCTTCAAGAGAGTCCATCCCCCAGACAGTGTGCACCGCACCCATTAAGTGTGCATATACCTGTGCCCTACTCCCCCCTCCCATCTGCCTGACACCCAATGAATGTTATTATTATATATGCACCCAATTCATGGACATGGATGGCTTTCTATTTATTTGGATCGTCTTAACTTTTACAGCAAAGTTTTGTAGTTTTCAATGTACAAAACTTTCCTCTCCTTTGTTAAATTTATTCCTAAGTATTTTATTATTCTTGACGCTATTTTAAATGACATTGTTTTCTTAATTTCATTTTTTTTTTTTTTCTTTTTGAGGCAGAGTCTCACTCTGTTGCCCAGGCTAGAGTGCCGTGGTGTCAGCCTAGCTCACAGCAGCCTCAAACTCCTGGGCTCAAGCAATCCTTCTGCCTCAGCCTCTTGAGTAGCTGGGACTACAGGCATGTGCCACCATGCTTGGCTAATTTTTTATGTATATATTTTTAGCTGTTCATATAATTTCTTTATATTTTTTTAGTAGAGACAGGGTCTCACTTTTGCTCAGGCTGGTCTCGAACTCCTGAGCTCAAACAATCCTCTCGCCTCGGCCTCCCAGAGTGCTAGGATTACAGGTGTGAGCCACCATGCCCAGCCTTAATTTCATTTTTGAATTGTTCATTGCTAATGTTCAGAAATATTATACATCTGACTATTGCATATTGATCATGTTTCCTACAACATTGCTGAATTTATTTATTATCGTTAATATTATTTTGTGTATGAATTCCTTCAGGTTCTGTATATATTGGATACTATCATCTAAAAATAAACATAATTTTCCTTTTCCTTTTCAGTTTGGATGTCTTTTAGTTCTTTTTCTTGTATAATTACTCTGGCTAGATCATCTAGTACAATGCTGAATAGAAGTAGGGAAAGCAGACATCCTTGTCTTGTTCCTCGCCATAGGGGGAAAGGTTTTAGTTTTTCCCCAGTGAGTATAATGTTGGCCCTGGGCTTTTTGTAAATGCCCTTTATTATTTGACGAAGTTTACTTCTAGGCCTAGTTTGTCGAGTGTTTTTACAATGAAGAGTGTTGGATGTTGTCAAATGCACTTTCTATATCAATTAGTCACAGTTTTGTCTTTATTCTATTAATGTGTTATATTACATTGATTGATTGATGCTTATATGTTCAACCACCCATGCATTTCTGGAATAAATCTCATTTGGTCATCATGTATAATTTTCTCAATATCTTGTAGGATTTGTTTTGCTAATATTTTTTGAGGATTTTTTAAAATTTGTATTAATACATAATGTTGATCTTTAGTTTTCTATTCTTGTGATGTCTTTTTCTAACTTTAGTTTCAGGGTAATTCTGCCCTTATAGAATGAGCTATGAAGTGGTCCCTCCTCTTCTATTTTGGGGGAATATTTGAGAAAGACTGATGTTAGTTCTTTCTTAGATATTTGGGATAATTCACTAGTAAAGACCTCTGGTCCTGAGGTTTCTTTTGGGAGAGATTTTTGACTGTTGATTCAGTATCTTTATTTGTTCAAATTTTTTATTTCTTCTTGAGTTAGTTTTGGTAGTTTGTGTGTTTCTAGAGTTTTTAAAAATTTTTTCCTACATTATCTAATTTGTTAGTGTACAATTATTCATAATGTCATTTTTATAAAACCTGCAATAATATCTTCAATCTCTTTTCTGATTTTAGTAATTTGAATCTTTTTTCTTTTTTCTTTGTTTAAAGATTTGTCAATTTTGCTGATTGCTTCAAAAAAACCAACTTAGATTTCATAATTTTCTCTATTTTCTATTTTATTTATCTCCACTCTTTATTATTTCTTTCCTTATGCTAGCTTTGAACTTATCTTGCTATTCTTTTTACAGTTTCTTAAGATGTGTGGTTAGGTTATTAATTTGGGACTTTCTTTTTTTAATATAAGCATTTACAACTATAAATTTCTTCTTTAGCGTTGCATTTGCTGCATCCCAAAAGTTTTGGTATGTTGTGCTTTTCTTTTCATTTGTCTTAATGTATTTTTTAATCTCCATTGTGATTTCTTTTTGGATTCATTGGTTATTTAAGAGTGTGTTCCAAGTATATCCTAAGACTGTTCCAAGTGTTATTAACGACTAGTCTGCTGGGACCAATACCGTTAGTTCCAGTACATCTGGCAGAAGCCACTGGACAAGTGATCCCAGTCCTGGGAATGATTCAAGTCAGGTGGAATGAAGAAAAGCCTTTGAACTGCTCCCTGAGGGAGATGCTAGATATGTGGAAACACACAACCACAATTCGTTGAGAATAAGGTCCGTGTCACTCCCTCTGGCTTTACCAATCTCTACGCCACAAGCACAACCACTGATCTGAAATGTGGAGGATGTTCAACATGCATTCTAAAATGCACCTTCTTTTTTCAACAAGTTTTCCCCCTGATGTTTGCAAGTTTATGACTAGATTCCAGAGTTCTTCAACTATTGATTTTGATGATTGTTTTCCAGCTCATTAGTTGCTTTGGAGGAGAAAGGGGGTAGGATTCCCTACTCTGCCATTTTCAGTGACATCATTCTTAACATGCTGCTTTTATAGCCTTACTTCATACTGAATCTTATTTCTCAGTTTGCTTGCATTTCTGCTGATTTATCTTTTTCTCTCTCTTTCTCATCTCCTTCAGTTAAGGATCTGGAAAGTAGAGAACACAATACATGTTATTTAGTTTGTTTACAAAGGAACAATTCAAAAGCCAAAATCCAAAACAGTTTAATAAAGGAAGTTTTAATAGCTATATTTATATCCTGAGGAATAGGACCTAGCCACAAAAAAATACACAGGAAAAAGTTAGATGTGAGGATAAAATGAGAGAATGAGATAGAAAATAAGTTACTTCTCAGATTATTCAACACCATGTAATGTAACTTCGGTCTTCTCTCCTTGAAAATGGCAATATAAGATAGTTAATTTTTTGAAGCAAACAAATCACCTTAATTGAACACAGTTTTCATTTTAAAACAAGTTGTGGAGCTTAAGGCTGAAGTCCTCTAGAGAAAATAGCCCTATGATTTATATCAGCACTATTCAAACTCGAAGCAATTTGTGAGGTTGCACATGAATAATGCAGGGTGAGAACAGTGCAGGAGGAAACCATTGAAAGAAAGTAAATGAAGTGCTTTTAAAATGGAAGATATAGAAAACTACTTAATTTGAATTATTCACCAACACTAGTGATATTACAGGAATAACCATAGATCAGTGAATATTTCAATTTTTAAAATGGGGTCATGCTGTTCCCCCATATAGATTTAAAAAAAAATCCCACACACCAGGAGTAGAAAAGAGAATGAGAAGTGCATTACAGCCTATGAATATGCAAGAATGATCTGGAGTTCATCTAAAAAGAAGAGAAGAGTGCCCTGTTGAACTCTCTGACACACATCTGTAGCTGTTGACTCAAGATCCACAGAGGCAGAGTTTCTTCCAGCTTGAGAGAATGTCAAATTATCAGCAGAAAAAAAAATATACCTTTTAGATTTTTTTAAAGTATTACTGACTATAATGATACGTTGTATATTTTGGAGAAATTCCAAGCACCTGAGAAGTATCTTGGTTACTATACATAAGGAAAAAGAATGCATGGTGTTGCTTTTTTTCTTTTACATATAGTAAATGCTATAGTTTCAAGTAGTTTAATGTATAATTATTTCACAAGAGTCAACTGAAAAATCAATGAGTAGATTGTTCAATAATGTGGTAATAACTGTTACAATTATAAAACCATATAAAGCGTTTGATATTTATTCCATCAAGATCTAATATAAAACCTTATAAATTTTCATATCAATTAATTCTGTTTAATGTTGCTTATGATTTTTAGCCTTAGCAGTTCCTTAGGTTATATACCTACTATGCGTATTCACACTGCTTTAGAATCACAGAGTTGAAAAGTCATCTTGTCTATAGAGGTTTGAAATCAATAGTCATTTAAAGTTAATAGTATGAGAATTCTAAACGATCTGGGAAAACAGCCAGATGACCAATATTAAAGTAAATGACGAGGCTCGATATCTGTATGGAATGTATCTAACTAGGACTCAAGTAGCCATGGCTAAAATCATATAATTCAAAAAGGTGCTAGATCCTGCTTCGTAAGGAAGTATAGAAAAAGCTCCAAATCATCTAGCTTATCCAAATATGTCTGGAAATCAATTATTGCTGAGAGGCTACTATGTCACGTAGTTGAAAAAAATCCAACTGGAAAAAATATGTACGCTTTTGAACAATGTCCTAGAGAGCAATGTGAGTTTGTGCAATGCAAGTTAAATGATAGAGAGAAATGAAAATCATTGAACTCATTCAACTAGATGGTGTCTTAATATTCAGTCCAAACCATTATTTGATTTCAGATTTTGGTGAATGCTACTGATCAATGAAAATAAATGAAGTTCTTTATTTTTAATGTACAAGTCTGGTCTGTTAGAATGATTTGATTTGGCTAGTTTTAGCATCAACTTTGATTTCAGACATATCTTGTGATTGGCTAATGTTTGGTTACTATTCTGTATGACAACTTCTTCTTAATTTTTATATTTTAGTATCTCTCTCTATGTCATGGTACACCCTTTAAGTTCTCTCAAAACTATGTACTTTGTTTACCTGGCTCAGGACATTTGGTGAGTGGTGTGGGATTTTGGGAAAATTTATAGAGACCAAAAGGACTATTATACTTCAGAGCTTTCCAGAATGCCCTCTAATGATCAGAGAGGAGTCTGGGTTGTTTTAGACTCAATTACAGTGATGGGCTCCAATGTCATGAAAGGCTCTTCAAGCACCCAGTTTATCTGAAAGCTACTTTGGTACTCCAATAATTTCCATTAACACAAATGCCATACAACTATCTTTGTCCAGGCATAACTCTTTTTTTTTTTTAATTTTTATTTCATCTTATTGTTATGGGGGATACAGAATTGCAGGTTACATCCGTTGCCCATGTACCGCCTTTCCCCCCAAGTCAGAGCTCCAGGCATGTCTGTTCCCCAGATAGTGCGTGTTGCACCCATCATGTAGGTATATATCCCTCCCTTCCCCACCCCCCTTCCCGAGTCAGCACCTTCCAACGTGACCATTCCCCAAACGGTGCGCAATGCACTCATTGTGTAGGCATACCCCCATCCCCTCCCCCACCCCCCACCTCAGTCTGATATCCTATTGGTGTTGTTTCCAGATGTGTATTTAGGTGATGATCAGGGAAACCAATTTTCTGGTGAGTACATGTGGTGCTTATTTTTCCATTCTTGGGATACTTCACTCAATATAATGGGTTCCAGCTCTCTCCAGGAGAACCATAGAGATGTCGTATCTTCATTATTTCTTATAGCTGAGTAATATTCCATGGTATACATATACCACAGCTTACTAATCCAATCATGTATTGATGGGCATTTGGGTTGTTTCCACATCTTTGCTATTGTGAATTGTGCTGCTGGAAGGCTACAGAGAAGTGATATTTTTAATCAATCAATTTTTATCAGTTTGATATTAGCTTTAAAGCAAAGCTCTGGTAAGTCTATTGGCTTTAGGATAGCAGTTTAACCTGGAAATTCCCCATTGCTTCTGTTTGCTGTTACAGTGAGGTACAAGGAAACATGTTTAATGACAAGAATCTGAGAGTATAATTATAAATATTTATCCTACTTAGGTATACAATGAAAGAATTATTTAAATAGGTAAGATTCTTCTATATGGTAGAATATATAATCAAAGCACAAACTTTACTGAGCACAGTATTGAGAAGACATGTTTATACACAAAGTATATATAATCTGTGATGTTTGGATACACCATAAAAGTTAAGAGCTCAAGCACTGGAAACAGACTGCTAGGGTTTAAACTCTAACTCCACAACATATTAGCTTTATGACCTTTTCAAAAATCTCTGAGCATCTATAAAATGTGGTAATCATCATAGTTAGGGTTTTTGTTGAGGTTAAATAAAATAATCAAAGTGTATCACTGTGCCCAGTATACAATAAGTACTCAAGAAATATTAGACTTTAGCATTAGCTTTTGTTATTTCTGTCATTGAAAATATAATATTTTACATTAAATTTTCAGCGAGAATACTGAATTCCTAAATACTCCATTGAGAATAATTGAAAGTTTCTACCTAAATTGAATGTTTCAATAATTCATATTGCAATATGAATTTCAATAATTCAATTACAAGGTTACCTTGTAATTGACTTTCTTTATTTTATTGGTATGTCAGTGTATCATGGCCTCAATGATGCTGCATGGTATAACCCCTCAAAATTGAATGACTTAAAATAGCTATCATTTGTTCTCCTTTATGTATCTCCAGTTCAGCTGTATGTCAGCTGAGCTTGGCTAGGTTCAGCTAAGTAGCTCTGCTTCATGCTGGGAGTCAACAGAGTTTACTGTGAGCTGGGGCATTTGCTGTCTGTTGGTACATTCTGGGGCCCAAGATAAAGCGGGTACTTTTCTCCTAGCCAAGACAGATTCACAAGTACCCCACTTCACAAGCACAATTCAAGCCTGTGTTTATGTTGCATCTGTTAATACTCAACTTACTAAAGTAAGCCATGCCCCTGAGCCCAACACAAGTGGGTAGGGTACTATTACACTTCAGTGGAGACATGGTCTAATTTACCATACTCTCTTAATTTGAAAACTATATGATGGATCCATAAAAATTGAATGTTTAAAAAATCAATAATAACTAGTAATATGACTTGAGGAGAAGTCTGCAGTCTGTATTCCTGAAGGGACCTTTCAACAGAACCTGACCATGATCTTGGACTTCTAGCATTCTAGAACTATGAGAAATAAATTTCTGCTTGTCTGTCAGCCACTCAGTGTATGGTACTTTGTTATAGCAGCCTGAACTGAGTAAGACAAAACCTGATTACATTAATGTAATTATTTATATAAAGGAGATAATAATAGATATTATCTCATTGGGGAGAAATAGTAAAGGAGGCTAGTAATGAAGACTGATTGATCTTCTCCAGGAAGATTCATACTGTGTCTCCATGAATAGACTTCTTTCTCCAGCTGTTGTGTGTGCGTAAGAGAGACAGACAGACAGATGCTATAAAACTGAGGCTGAAATCTGATTTCCCAACACCTGAGGTATTTTGATGATTTAAGAGAATTCTTGAAACTATCCAGTAACTGTACAATGGGGGAAATCACCTTTTTTTAAAAGTTAAAACTCAAAGTATGCCACAGTGGAATTATTTTCCAAATATTTTTAAATGTCTGAATAAAGAAACTCACTATTTAAAGAAAGGTTACTCAGAAATCTGAGATTTAACACACATGCTCACATTCAAAAAGAGATGGCACCATCCAACATCATCTCACTGGTCCATCCCTTCTACTCTTCCTCCCATGATGGACTTGGAGAAAGCTAGTTCTTTAGAAAAGCCAAGGCACAGTTTGCAAACTACTTCCACAAAGCATAGGTATATACAGTATGAAACTAGGAGTTATCCTTTAAAGGTGGAATTCTACACTGGAATTTGGAAAGAACATGAGAATAAGCTACTAATTTTTATTCATTTTTGCATTTTATGATGATTTTATCTATTTCTAATGCCAATATTAATTCAAGAAAGTGTATACATTTAGAAAAAGATAAGATGTGAAAATGTTAGAATACTGTATCAGTTGAAAGAGTTATTGATTGCTCGATCAGTGTAAATGAAGCTATAGTCAATAGTAATAATTCAGAAGAAAATATGTTTGACTCTGTAGTTCAATAACAAAATAAACAAGAACAAAAAAAAAAAACACCAAGAAAAATCATTTTATGTCAGACTATACTTTGATAAAGTTGATGATACTGAAACTCTCACTGCTCTTAAATTTAAGGATGCTATTAATTCTTTGAAACCTTGAAGGCAAAAAGCCTTTATAGACTGAATGGATAGTTCTGAAGTATAAACTACAGTGCCTCAATATACAGGATTTTTTAAAATTAATGTTGCTTTATTTTGGTGGTGATATTCCTTTGTGAAATAACCAATACACATTGAACTCTAAAAGAAAACAAACATTTTTACTGAATTTTCATGTATTATTGGTTCATGTCATGCTACACATAATTATTTCCATTCCTTTCCTTCTGTTTGAAATTTGGGATTACTAACAGAATATCATTTTGTAACTAATCTTACAGGTATTTAGTAACATTACTCAACACCTACTTTTCACATGTAAAAAAACACATTTCTTCTTAGCAGCTTTTCCTTAACACTAAGTATACAAATAATATGTAAAAAAAATTGCAACGTTTGTTATGTGTTAAAAGCCAGGCTAATCAGAAAAAAATGAAAGTTCTCATGAAGATTGTTTAAAGCATATAATTAAGCATTTTTATGAAAATAAAATATAATTTTTTTGAATATAGTATTTGATCTATATCAAACAATAAGGTTAGTAAAACTCTAGCTCCATCTTTTTAGGGCTACCAGCTGGGGCCAAGAATTAAATCAACATAAGAGAGATGAACAGGAGAAAAGCATACAAGTTTATTTAATACAAACTTTATGTGGCATGGGAGACCTCGTAAAGAAATGAAGACCCAAAGAAGCAAACATAGGGTCAGACACTTATATACTGAGTTTAACAATGAGTAATAAGTTGGGGAAAGGCAATTATATTTTGTGAGGAAACTTAAAAGATAAGAGTTATTTTAACAAAATCTGTACAGAATTCTCTGTGTCTGAACTTCCCGTCCTTGATGATTAGAATGGTACATCTTTCATATGAGAATTTCATCTTCTGCTTTTAAAAAACAGGATTAAGGTCAGAGTGATCTTGTACCTGTTGTTTTTCATGTGCCTTTAATTCAAGATAGTCAATATGCTAGAGAGGTGTATTTTTCATTCCTTCAAAACAATATGTTGTGGGATATACAATTTAAAACTACATATACTATCTAGAGATAAGATTTATAATTAGAAAATTACCAAGCTTATTTTTCTATAGCTTTCATATTTTAGAATAAAAGCAAATTCTTTTAAATTTTATTTTTATTTTTATTTATTATGGGTACATAATAGTTGTATATCTTTATAGGGCACATGTGATGTTTTGATACAAGCATGCAATGTGAATTTATCAAATCAGGGTAATTGAGGCATCCATCACCTCAGACATTTAACATTTCTTTGTTAGAATGAATAATATACGATAGCACAACAAATTGACTATAATCAAGAATAAATTAGGGTATCTTTTAAAATAAAAGAGAGAAATTGGAATGTTCCTAACATAAAAGCAAATTCTTAAAACATTTATTAACATTCCTTCACCATTCTTCCTTATAATATTTTCATTTAATAAAAAATGAAATGAAATAATACAATTTTAGGAGTGTTTGTAGGAATACAAGTAAATAAATAACATGCATGTGCATGCACATATACACACATATATGAACACACACACACACAGTGAGAGATAAGTATTTTTCCATTCCTTACTCTTAGAAATTCTTAGATATATAATTATACATGACAGAGTTAGCAATATATTTTTGTATTAGAATATGAGTTGAAAACTATATGAAATACAATTTTACAGCTTTATATTTAGTACTGTTAAAACCAATAATTTAAGTATTTACATGCATATTTACATACACATGAATAAATAAGAAGGCAGAGACACAGAGAAAGACATTACCAAACAAAACAAAGAATAACTATGCATACACATATAGTGCATATTCAGCAAACATTTTTAAAATGGATTTTCAGAGCTTATAAATGTAGGGATTACTACTTGGGGTTACAAAAGATGCATTAAAATAGACTATCACATAAGCTAAAATATATGAGAAAATAGAGAATACAAAAATTATAGGATATGATAGAGTCGCTTTCTTCAATTTATGTCTGGTTTACATCAATGATGTGTATTTTCACATTCTGTGATCTCTGTATTTAGCATAGGGATCTTTGTTTCTCTTTGTCCTCTTAACCATAAGGTTTAAATATAAATAGTTTCTTATGAAAATGTGGTTCTGTGTTCCCAGGGACTTTTTATTACTTGAGCCCTGATTTTTTATAACTCTACTAGCCTGTCTCTTTTACTTTTTGAGACCCTGAATACTCTATAGAATCTTTTAAAGAATTGAATCTTGGCAGTAATTATTCACACTTGAATATGTACTCTGAAATTAAGTGAAGAATATTTTTTAAAGCCCAAAATGAGAATTCCCTTATTTTTAGGTAAAATGTTGAATATTTTAAAGAAATCAAAATTAACCATTTCTAAATATTGTATTACTTAAAGATAATAGCTTCAAATACTGTTTTCCTGGAATAAAGAACAGGCTGGTTCTTTTCTGCTATTGAGAAATTTATTATCCCTATAAACTGTAACCAATTGCTCCCTGAAACAACCACATTCTTGTAGAGAAGCAAAATTGAGTTAGGGCAGAGCAGTCTTTGTTATACCCCATTTACTTCATTTATCTAGAAAAGTGTCAGCAGCACCTTTCTATTCTTAGAACAGTATACTTGGTGAGGTCAGTATAATAAATTATGCTGAATTATACTGAAGAGACCAAAGAAATATTAAGAGTTTTGTGGAGCCCACCTAAATCCAGATAAAAACTAAATAGCCATTTTATGTTTTCCATGTAGTATTTATTAATACACAAGTTTTGAGGGTTAAAAACTCACCATGTTAGTGTGCTGATCTCAAACTTCCAGACCTTGAAACTTCAAGAAAATAAATATCTGTTGTTGAAGGCACTAGTATATGGCATTTTGTTATGGCATCCCCAGTAGATAAAGACACAGGTTATATACAGCAATAATTAAGATCGTCATATATTCATTTAAGACCTTGCTATCTCACATGAGAATAATGGCTGCTCCAAGTGACTATTGGGTATTTACTTAGACCAGAAAACTAATAAAAGAACTAATATAGACCACATTAAACATATACATATTCTCTCTTTCTCTCTCTCTCTCACTCACACACACACACACACACACACATATACAATAATTCTGTGTTACAGCCTAGCAAGCATAGGGCTCAGTAAAATGCCAGAATGTATATTAAAATATACAATAATATTCTGAATTTCTTTATAAGGTTCATATGCACTTATAGCTGAGATTCTCTTTGTATTAATATCTTTAAAGAAAAAAATTCAAAATATACACTCACTCTGAAACTCATATTGCAATATGGCAACAGTGACATAATACAATTTAAGCTATAGGTGTAATTTAAAAATTCCTATCTAGAAAGCAGGGGAAATTCATTTTTATATTAAAATAGTTTTAACTTCAGGTAAGAATTTCTTCTCAGAATAATGCATGAGTTGAACATATTTAGTTGTGAGGTTTGTTTATTTAGGATATATTACAGAAAATATGTTAGCCATGAAATCAGTTCATTAAGAGGTAAACTAAAAAGCTTTACAAAAGGAATTGTCCTTCAAAATAGTAATAATATAAGGAAAACAAGAGTGAAAGAAGATAAGAAAAATTTAGGAAATTAAAAATTAGATATCCATGTCTTTAAATTTTCCTACTGGGAATAATTTTGATTACACTCCATATAAATGTGATCAGTGTGAATTGAAGTTAGAAGCAAGGTAGCCCTTTCTTTAACTAGGATGCATCCAGTAATGCACTGTAACCTTGGATTGCCTCAAAGGTATAAATCCAGGAGTACTCAGTGGTGCAGCAAAACCCAAGGGCAGCTTAAGTTCAGGTATGCTCCTGTTCCAAGGGCTCTTAATTCTTTAGAAAGGCCAAGTTACTTATTCTAGGTGTTAAGCTTGTGTTCAGAAAACTCTATGTATATATGGCCTTGAAAGATACAGATTCCAGTTAGTAACTAATTGTGTTCTTCAACTAAAGCTTGGATTCTATAGATTACAAAATGAGGATTTTGAACTAAATTTTTGGTTTTTGATTCTGTACTTTGTGATAGGGATTATCTAATAAAATGGGAGTCAAGTTGATTTGAAATTACCTTGGGGTTTTTGTGTTCTACTAAGAGAATCTTGTTTTAGGGAATCATTTTTCCTAGCCAAAAACAAACAAACAAAAGTGGCAATATACATATTAATTAATCAGTTGAAGAAATTTTATCCTAAAATAGTCAAATGCATTTGAAAATGACCTTTAACTTATGGCTAAAATATTGTATTCATTTTTTCTGTATAAGAAATTATCTCAAAACTTAAAGGCTCAAAAATGTGTATATATTATTTCACAATTCCTAGGATCAGATATCTGGGCACAGCTTACCTTAGTTCTCTATTTTCTCTATTTCAGGGTCTCTCACAGGCCTCAGTCAGGGTATTGTTTGGGCCATAGTCATCTCAATGCTTAACTGAACAAAAATACTAGCAGAAATCAGTTTCTAGTGGTTTGTTGAACTGAACCTGCCCTTAGTTCTTCCCCAAGTGGGCCTGTCCAGTATGACAGCTTGCTTCATTAAAGCAGGCATGCCAAGAAAGCAATAGAGTGAGTCTGCTCACAGAAGAGAAAAGCCACAATTTTTCCTCACCTCATCATGGAAGTTATTAATATATCTTGTCACCACTGTGGTAGGCTATTGGTTAGAAGTAACTGTCTGGCACACATGCATGGAGAGGGGCATATATAAGTGTGTCAATATCAAAAGTTAGGTATCAATGTGGGCCATCTCTAAAACATGCCTACCACAATATTTATTAAACTTCTTGATTTTCATCCATACTTTGATTATTTACATATACTTTATAGACATTAAAATAATCCCACGTCATCACTGAGATTGCTATTGAAATAAAAATTAATCTAAATATATTGGGTGAAATTTATATTCAAGTTCAATACAGTTTTTCAGAAAAATAATATATTAGCAATGATAAAGAGCTATTTAAAATAACACTCCAAACACTCCAGTAAAAGGAACCATATAAAGTAATTCTCTTTTTTCAGGTTGTTAAAAATATTGCAATACTGGCCAGGCACAGTGGCTCATGCCTGTAATTCTAGCACTCTGGGAGGCTGAGGTGGAAGGATCATTTGAGCTCTGGAGTTCAAGACCAGCCTGAGCAAGATCGAGACTCCATCTCTACTGAAAAATAGAACGAAATTAGCTGGATAATTAAAAATATATAGAAAAAATTAGCCGGGCATGGTGGTGCATGCCTGTAGTGCCAGCTACTCAGGAGGCTAAGGCAGAAGGATTGCTTGAGCCCAGGAGTTTGAGTTTGCTGTGAGCTAGGCTGATGCCACAGCACTCTAGCCTGGGCAAAAGAGTGAGACTCTGTCTGAAAAAAAAAAAAAAAGAAAGAAAGAAAGAATGAAAGAAAGAAAAAAGAATAGAATGAAAATGAGCAGAGACATTAATGACTCTGCACTTAGAGGAGGCAGTTTCTTTAGAATTGGTTCAAAAAAGCTGCTAAACGAGCATTAAAAGAAACAATAAACAGCTTCTGTAAGGGGAAAACAGTACCCAATATTGTTATAATACAGTATCTAAAATGTTTGGATATTAATAGCAAAACCAAAATAACAAAACATGCAAAGAACCAGGAGGGTAGGGCCATAAACAGGAATAAAAGAATTTCTGAGAGTATGTAAGTATTAGACTCAGTCAACAAAGACTTCAAAAGAGTTATCATAAATATGTTAAAGGAAGTAAAGCAAACTGTTAGGGTGGGAACTTGCACCTCAGGATGAGAAAGAATTCTTGACATAAACATTAGGATAGGTTTGAAGTGAAAAGTTTATTTTACTTTACAAGAGAGCAAAATGCATGACACGAAAGTAAGAAAGAGGAAGTGCCGTCCTTGAGGGTCAGGTGTTTGGGGTTTTTACTGGGATAAAGGATAGATTGGTTATTGTATTATAAAATGATAATAGGATGCAGCTGTGTTTATTTGTTTGTTTGATTTTTTTCCTTCTGTGCTATACGGCCTTTATCAGACTTCTCAGAATGTGTGGTCTGGCCAATGTGGAGAAGGGAGGGCTGCGGGCCCTTTTCTGTCTTCTCAGTACTGTTCTAATTCTGTAAAACAAACTCTTATAGACAACAAGTTAAGCCACAGGTGGTTAAGCAAACAAAGGGCAGTTGTGTGCTGTGATTTTTTTTTTCTGTTACGTAATTTATTAGCAATGCTGTCCTTTCACCAACCATGTTGAAAGAATTAGAAGAATACCTAACAATGCCTCATCAAGTAGAGAACCTCATGAAATAGACAGAAGGGAAGGGAAGAGAAGGGATATAAATTCTGGTGGCATGCAAAAGTACAATAATTTTCATAAAAAATTCACTAGAGGGGATCATAGAAAATTTGAGGCAAGAGAAAGAATTTGCAATCTTGAAGCTCAAACAATATTAACTTATTCAGTGTGAAAAAGCAGAAAGAATAAAGAATGTACAAAAAAAAATGCTTAAAGACTTATGGGACATCATCAAACCAGCATTCTTTTAATTAATTGCAATTCCAGAAGGAGAGGAGAGAGAAAAGGGAGAAAGTAATATGTTTTAAAAATAATGGCCCCAACCACCAGAGATTTGATGAAAACTATTTATTTATGTATCTAAAAAGCTCAGTGAACTAAACTCAGAAAGACTCACTGCTAGATACACTGAAATAAAACTTTAAAAAAAAAAGAAAGAAAGAAAAAGAAATCTTGAAATTATCAAGAGTACATGGACTCATTCATGATTTATCACATATAAGTGAACCTCAAAAAGATTAGTGGCTGACTTCTCATCAGAAACAACAGATGCCAGAAGGCAGATATTAAAATGATGGTAAGGGGAGATTACGGAAAAATCTGAAGTACAGTCCCTACATTTAGAAATGAATACTTATTTTCACAATTGTTGCAGTTAAAATTCCCAGCTCATTGTCTGAATTGTTTGTTATTATTTTTCCCATTTAATCACGAATATTCTTTCTTCCACAGCTACTTTGCTTTTTATAAGAATGATTAAATGTTTGACTTCTGAAATTGTGATCTTTTATGAAAATCACCCTATGAAGATGGAGATTCAGTTAAAAATATCTATAGATATAAAAAAATATATGTCTCGTGTTACATAATATATCTTAGTTTCAATGAACTTTCTTAGTAGTTAAATGTCATAGCAACATACAAGAGATGTTAGTCATTTACAATGACTTTGTGCCTGTCTACCCACCTATCTTTCAAAACTCTGCTCTGGCTTAATGTCTACTTTAACAATTATCAAGACTGGGCTGATAATATCACAGTGCAAATAGACAGAAACATAAGAAACATAAGAAAGCTAACATAGAACACAGATATTATTCCTGTATAAGTATTGAGTAAAACAGAATGTGTTCGTCATGGAAATAGGTATAAAATAATATTTCTCTTTATTTTCTGCAGTCATAAGAAATGAGGTAACAATCCATATTAGACAATAAATCATATTGGGGAAAAATTGCCTTATGGAATGCATACGGAATACATTTATTATACTTATATATTTAACTTTCTAATCATACTTTTTTGTTTCACACAGTTTCTTTCATTTTCGCCTGTTCTCCTATTTCAAAATATTAATGGAATTTTTATTAAGTTAGACATATTTCTCATCATAGAAAAACTCCCAATAAAATAATAAAATTATTTTATATTGCAATTAGGCATAGTGACAAATGAGTTTCACTAACCACTAAGATATTTATCTTTTGTAAGCTGGAGAGGTTATGATAGCACTTGTAAGATTCTTCAATTTTCATCTACTTTAGTACCTACACCAATTAAATTTGCCTTTTTAAAAAGTTGTAGGGTACAATTAAATTAAAAAATCATATGATATACAATAATAGGAAATAGGAAATATGAGTAGGAAGCATTTTCTGCTAATTTTCAATTAAAGATTTAACAATTTAGCTATATTTTAGGTAGAAGGATAGTTTCTTGTCTTACTTGTGAATAAAACATGGTAAAATAACATATTAGCAAAAATGCTAAAAATAACATTCTTAAAGGGAAAGCAACATAACAAGAGATTGTTTAAATTCCTCCACTATGTGACATACAGTATTAGGTTTGGGAATATTTAAGACAATGTTTATTACTCCCCATATATGTTTAACTTTTTAAGCCACAGGCTATACCCAAATTTGGTATCTCGAATAGTAAGATTAAACAGCTAATCAACTTTTCAATTATTTTTAAAAACATATTCTCCTCCTATGAGTAGAGAGAGGTGACATCAGCTCCAATTCTTTATCTTTCTTTTTAAATTCATGCATAAGAGAAGATTTGTATTCAATTTAAATGAACAGAATATTTTTTCCAGCAGAAAGGCTAGAAATATTGTCAGGTAGAAAGCATCATTGCAAAAGTGCTTCACAGAGATAAAACAAATTCCACAAAATTGCTTCGCTACAGCACTACTCTGGGAATTTATCCACAGATACCTGCAGAATGCAAGTTGATCACAAAACAGGACATGTCTCAAGTCTGGGTGAAGTGAGGGTGAGTTTAGAAATTGTTTCTTTCTCATTCAGCCCCAGACATGCCAAATATATCCTAGAATCTCTCTGTAGATATTTCTCTCTCCCAAAGTTGGAAAACAAGCAGATTTATGATCTTTTATGATTGGATTAAAAGTTTTCTCAGTGCTAGCTAGATGAACTTGATATTTGGTTGCTGTGTTTTTAGCTTCTTATCAATGAGGCTTACCCAATTTTTTTACATATATTTCTGTGCTTTTTAAAAATTCTTTGCTTTTTAAAAAACATGTGACAGCTCTGGTATTAAAGGTGATGGGTGTGTCAATGGATGTAGATTTCAGCTTGTCTAAGCTGTGTCATATTATTCAGAAGTGTCTGTGCCTATCTGGTGAGTCGGTGGGGATGTCCATGCAAAGCCCACTTGCATGGAGGTTTGAGGCTTTCCTGAGAGAACTCAGTGGAAGGCAAGAGGGCCCCAGGCAGAAAGGAAGGTTGTCTGAATAATAAAGCCTTGGTTCTCAGAATGAAGAGAAATGATGAGTTTGAATACATCAGTCATTTGGACCTCTCCTCTCTAAATCCAAAGAAAAGGGAGGACTGTCAGCAGAAAAGAGAGAGAAGCGTTGCAGTGAAATGCTACATTTCAGGACACAAGCACAAAGTTTTGGTAGTTTTTAAACATACTCCATTACTGAAAAAGTAAAACACTCTCTCATTTTATTCCACCTAAGAAGAGTTTATGCATATTTCTAGTACATCCATGGCATGAATGGGGTGGTGCCCAGTGGGGAAAAAAATAAAACCATCATGTCCAGGAGGCAGCAGGGCTTCAGAAGGCTTCTCCCAGTGAACTCAGCCTCAGTGAGTGAGGAGAGTGACAGCACCCAACAGAGGTGGCAGACGCAGTCAGAAGAGGCCATTCTCTGGACTTATTCCACATGTGAGACAACCTGGGAAATGCAAAATATTTAGGTGAAAAGAATAGGGGCCAGAAGGGAGGCTAATGTTCTACATAAGCCAGTGAGGGAAAGGGCCAGAAACATGTAAGTTATCCCTGTTAACGGTGCCTGCGGAAGCTCTGCTTACAGCAGTGGTGCTATTCTTAATCTGTTTTGACAGAAATGTGAATTACACATGTATACTTCCACCTTCTTCGAGAAGTATACATTGTGTATGGATAGTTTGTATCCATACCTAATTTGATTTTTTTGTCACACATCTGTATTTTATCAGTTTACACATACTCAGCAGGGTTCATGTCATGTCTCTGTTTAATCTCTGCCTTCACATTCCCGTGTTATGTTTCTGTCAACAGTACAGACTTTCTGTACCTCAAGAACTATAACCTCTAAATTGCATGTTGTACGTTTTATATTCATTTCTCCCAAATTGAAATCACCTTTAGGTTAGTTTTATCTAAATCAATATCCTCCTATAGACACAACCATCCTGACACAGAAAATAGGCACATTTCTAAATATTTTGTAACAGTGCTGTTCTTTATTACAGATAGTAAGTAAATAGATTCAAATGTTAGGTTAAATCTATAGTTGAATGTTAAAAAATAATTTAGGTGTTCAGACATTTTCTGAAACAATTTTTATAGCATATGAACATGCTTTTCTTTGCTAATAAAATTATCTAAAAATGAAATATTTTTCCATGCAGTTATTACTATAAAGTCAACTTTCTTTTTGAGTATTCTAATTAGATCTAACAAAATTGCATATATTTGATAATCAACAAATAGAATATGAACTTTCAGACAATTCTATAGGATATATTAAAATGTGCCCCTTTTATTATACATGGAATAACATATATAATATGAGAGGAAGTTAGATTTCAAAGCTAAGAGTTTTTCTCTACATAATAAATTTCAGTCAGCATTTGTTATTTTTAACTTTTAGCAGACCCTCCAAAAAATGTGTCCTGACTTCCAGAACCTAGTTATATTTCCTTACATGTCAAAAGGAACTTTGCAAATGTCATTATGGGTACAGACCCATCGATGGGGACATTGTCCTGGATTATCCAGCTGAGACCAGTATCATCACAAGAGTCCTTAGAAGTGAAAAAGGGAGGCAGAATGAAAAGAGGATAGACTCGTAACTACAGAAAAGAAAGGCACGGAGAATTGCAAAACTGCTGGATTTCAAGATGGAGAAAGGGGATCAAGGAATTCTGGAGATTTCTAGAAGCTGCAGACCTGGAGGAACTGGATTCTCTCCCAGAGCCTCTAGAAAGGAATGCAGCCCTGCATTTATTTCACCTTCATTTCATTTCGGTGAGATGGTGCTGAACTTCTACAAAACTAATCTAAGAGAATAAATTTTTGTTTTTTTTTAAGCCAGTAAATCTGTGAAAAAGTTTTTACAGTAGCAATAGAAGACTAATAAACAGATAAAATAATTTCAAAGGACATATCTAGTTTTTAAAAAGAACAGTATATTGTACTATCATATAATATATATATATAGTTAAAATCTCCCTCCCTCCATGACAGTCACTACCTTCTAAGTTTAATGAAGTGAATCATTTGGGAAATAATTTTAATCACAAGTGGTCTCAACCTGAGTTTTAATTTTCTCATGATTACCAGTTGCTGCTGATCTCAAGAAAAACACACCAAATTCATCTCTATTAAATGCTTAACAGTATTTTAAAATATTCCCTGGGCTGTCTCGTATTTTAACTTCTCTTTCCCAAATGTATTCAATTTCTTTTTTTTCTTTTAATTTTCCACTGGAATAATTATTCTTCTTGCCAGAACAAAGATATTCTGTGAAATTTGAGATGTATTTGTTTTTATGGAGCAAATATTGTTATAGTATGCTGTTTCATATTTCAAACATTGTATTTCCAGGTGGAGGTTACACTGGTAATAGGTAACTTGCATTAGGCTCCCAATACGTTATCTTTTTCCAACCTTCATTTAGCACAGATTTGAAACCTAAAAACTATATTTCCCAGGTGCCCTTACAACTAAGCTGCTAAACGCACGTTAAGTCCACCATTTGAATACCAGGTGGCAAAATTTGAAAGGCAAGAGTTAAGCAGAAACCATCATCCTGTGGTTTTGGTCGTTGCCATTGGCAAATGAGGCTCAAGAGATGCCAAGGTTCCTTACAGGACTGCCGCAGACCCCAGTCCCCAGCTTCCTAGGTGATCATAAGCAGAGGAAGTGGAGCATCTTGACCTAGTGGCTTGTCCCTGTATTGCAACATCGGGAGCACATTTTCCAGCCTCCTGAATGTTGGGCTGTTTTGGCAAAGGCAGAGGCTCTTTCTTGTTTCTGCCATATTTCCAGTCATGATCTAAGAGGTAGTGCTCCCCAAGAGGGTCGCTTCTTTTTAGGTCTGGGTATTATTCAAGGAGACCCAGCTTCAAAGCCCTGGCAATGCTTTGGTAAGGACAGTTTCCTGTATGTAATTTCTTCATGTGTAATAATACCTGAGAGTAGTTTCTATTTCCTGAAACTGAACTCTGACTGGTAGAAAAGTCCTTTCAGGAAATCTAAAGACACATTATCCATAAAAAATTGCTGTGCTATTTGTGATAAAAAGTCCATCCTGCTTCTATTGTTAAATGGAGAGTTAATTGTAAGGCAATTACAGCACCTTAATTACTAGACATCTGCATCTACAAATTCATGCACATAATTTTTCCTGGAATTTGAATGCTTATATTCATTTCAGGGGTTGGGTTATACATATGCCTGTTGCCATTCTAAAAATTATATTAAATGAAAAATGGTAATTCAACAACACATGAAATGTCATTCAAATATTATATTTATATAAAGGGAAAAATCACAAAGTAATGCATACACATGTATGCACATATATATTATGTAGTGAGATAAATATTTATGTGACTATACATATATAGATATACGTGTGTATGTGCACTGGTGGGTAAATAGAGAGAGAGGAGAGAAAAGAGGTATACTAAATACGAAATGACAATTGGGTTTGCACTTCACCTTCTTTTTCTGAGTTACAGGCTAAATAATTCAATAGATACCTCTGAAATATCAAATTAAAAAATACTAAAAGGGATTGTATCTATATATGCTGGTTCATTTTATTTACAATCAGTTTGCCAGTACTTCCCAACTTTAATGCCCCTTTCTTCCAGGAGTTAGCCTTTTATTTGAGTGGAGATTTATGAAACCTCTTGCATGCAGTCATTAAAGCTGTGACCACCTCTCACTGCAGCCCTGTCGTTTAGTTTTCCTGCATTATTAACTGGGCAAGGCATTGTATGTGGTAATTATGTTCTCAATAATGGAACCTACTCAGCACACATTTAGCTTTCATTCAGAGTCACTCTTTTTGAATTTTAACATGAAGAAGTATGCAAATAGATGTGCACAGTGATTTAAACCTGCAAAATGAAGCTTTTATTACATGGATGATATTTTTAAACCTGAAAACATTACGCAGTTAAGTAATATATGTTTTTAAATACATTTTATTCAGTTATATGTATCTTTTCACTTTAGCTTTCAATTCAAGGGCAAAAGATTGATATTTGGAGAGAAATACTTTTATTCTCTGAATCCATTCTCTAGCAATTAATTGAGATATTTCAAATACCAGTATTGTCTCTGCATTGATTTTGAAAAATTTGTTTTTCAAATTATTAGAAATATTATTAGAGAAATTTCAACAAGAAGTATCTTTTTAGTATTGTGAAACCTTAACAATAAATGGGAAAAATTTCTCTATGATATAAATAGTGATGCACAGGAAAGATGATTTTTCTTTTGTGTGTGCTATGTTTTTTTAAAAAAATTGCTGAGTAAAAGTTGTAAATTTAAAGCATGTTTGACATGCTTTAAGTTTGAAAATTTAATAATCATTAAAATTTTGAGAATTTATGCTGATATTTTCAAATACTATTTTATTCTTTTCAAATTATTCATTGAGAATAATTTTTTTTTTGTTTTTGTTTTGTTGTTTTTTTAGCTCCCTAAACTAAACACTTTTAAGTCATACTGGTCACACACTGTTGGAAAGAAGGCCTGTTGCTATAACTCAATTGTATAATAACCCCTAAATTTCAGTATTAATTCAACAAATATAATTTTATTTGGTAATACTTGAATTTAAGGAGGACAATTACAAAAACACGAAATGTACTTCCTTTGTTGCTATTAGTTATATTAATAGACTATTTTGTTTCTCCTAAATACTGTAAAATTCTATTATGGTATCCCTTTTAGCATGCCCAAATAACTAGCCTTAGAATGTCCCAACCACCAGATACATTGAGCTGGCAAAGTAAATTGGCAGTCCACCTGTGTGGGCTTGGCAGCCAGAGAGAAACTGATCAGATTGAAGAATCAGAAGACAAACCCAGTGAAATAAAGTTCTGGATAAGATAGACGAATCATTCAATAGTAATAAAAAGTGCATTATATTTAAAAGATGCAAATGAAGCTGGAAACAAAAGAAAACTTATACATTAAATTAAAAAAAAGTAGATGAACTAAAGAGATGGTCAAAGTTAGCAAGGCATTGGCAACAAGGATAAATAAGTGTAAAGGAATATTTCAAAGAACTGAACAGAAGCATAAATAGGATACAATGATACGTGAAACAAAAGGGAATTAAAGGATATATTCATACTTTTTCCATTCTTGTCTCTCAAGATATATACCTTTTAAATAATATATATACAGTTTTTCTTCTTTCCATCAGGTATGAGAATATCCTATCTATACCTTTGCCCAGTTTGTTACATAATTTACATATTTTCAGTTACATCATATTTGATTAAGGTAATGCATCATAAGCAGCATTCTTTTTGCTGTATGTGCTGCATACCTTAATGAATGACTATTATTATTATAATAAACATTTTAATGCATGTAATTTCCATTTTTTGTTTTACTTAATTTAAAAATAAATTTAAAGATAAAGGTACAGTCAAAAGTATACTAATAGTTGTGATTTTATTCTTATGATTCTATATATTGCTATATTATTTTCCTGGAGATCTATGTACTTGAGGGGGGAAAAGTAAGTAAGAAGAGGAATATTTCAGGTGATTAAATGTCCAATTTCTTCATTTTGTATCATGAGGAAATAAGAAGTTGCTTCACTGAGCTTTTGTGGGTTGAACAGGAAACCTAGTTTCTTGCAAATAATTCATACTTTTTAACAAATTGCTTAGCGTTACAATATTAACATTATTAATTAACATACAGAAAAGTGCATTAAGAAAGGTATTTTGGAATTGTGTTTATTCCAAGAAACCTATTGGTAGTAATAAATAATTCACTTATTAGAAACTGAAAGAATTTGACAAAATTGTGAATTACTTGCTTTTATGTATTATGGCAACATATAGCTAGTATTTAGAGCAAGGGTCAGCAGACTTTTCTTTGTGAAAGACCAAATTATAAATATTTCAGGCTTTGAGGGCCAGTCTCTGTCACAACTAGTAAACATTGCTATTGTAGCTCAAAAGTAGCTGTAGATGATAAGTAAACAAATGGACATATTGTGTTCTAATAAAATTTTATGTACAAACATAGGCAGTTACCTGTATTTTGCCAACTCAGAATGTCCAGTTGCCCAGAGATTGGGTACCTTTTGTACATTTTTATGAGTCTAAGGAGAAACTAAATTTTTTACTGTAAGTGGGAAGAATCAGGGCATAAACAAAACATTCACAATTTTAGTGATTGTCCCTAAAGTTATTTTTTCTGTTTTTTTTTGTGTGAGAAGTCTATAGATTCGTTCACTCATTCATTCATTCATCCAATAAACATTTATTGAGCTCTTATTTTGTGTTAAGCCCTGTGATAAGCATTGCTATATAATCTCACAGTCTCTGCCTACAAGGAGCTATGATTTAGGGAGGCATAAGTACACATTAAAAATAATAATGAATGTTAATTGTTGATAAGTTCTATGAGGACATACAAAAATCTAAGAGATTAAATAGCGGAGACCATATTCAGTTTAGGGATCAGCATGAGTTAACAATTATATAATTATCTGAAACTAGGCCCTCATACTACATAAACTATATTCGTATTTTATTATGTAGAAATGTGTACAGATTTTTATATAGCATAGCATGGTATGCATTAGGAAGTGGGAGGATTATGATACATCCATCATTTTATTCTATTTATGTAACCATTAAATCATTAGAATGACATTCTTCACTAACCATCTAATTTTATATCATTATTACAACGCACCTTTTGGGAAACTATGAAAAAAAGTATAAATATAGACCCGTATTCAAATATATAGTTATCTAACCAATCTTACTGATATTTCATTTTGCCAGCACTCCCTTAGGTAACCCTTTATGGAACTAGTATAGCTGAGTTCGCATTAGGCTTTTGACTGAGTCTAAGTCCTTTAACCTTCTGCAGACATGGTTCAGCTGTTACTCTTTTTAGACTGGTGAATATCAGAAGCTGATGACAGAAAGTAACTCATGAAAAATGATCTGTTTGATGCTGCCATCTAAGTGTGAATGTGCCAGTGGACAATGAACTTATTTAGTGTAATATAAAATATAGTCATCGAAATGTCCACAGAAGAAAAAAAAATAGTATTTGTACTCTAATGCAGTGACGTTCTTATGGCTGTAAATCAACAAATTACACTGACTTGATGGGAGGAGACCCCTTCATCTCTAAGATGGTTTATGTTGTCTTTCCTTGTAGTTACAGTTCTCTAATCTGTATTATGTGATACAATTTGTATATAAGCTTTTTGGAAGAATTATATTATTTTCAGTCTTGATTTAAAAATGATTTATTATATAGCTGATTGTCCACTTATAATAGTGTCCTTGTAAATGCTATTAATTTCCATAAGTTAAAGGTCAAAGGATTGAAGGTAAAAATTACCTGTAAAAGAACAAAATATTCACTTTAACTTGCATCATCTAGAGCAGCAGGAGGAGACTACACGTACAATGAAATGAGAGGCCCCCTTACAGCAATATATTTCTAAACTTTAGCAAACTCAATTACTGTCAGTCAAATGAGGCAAATGCATAAAGGAATTATAGACTCCTTTGGCACTGACTAATATAGCACAGGGGCCACAACTAAATAATGATTTATACCTTACATACTTAAACACATTTCCCCTGTCAAGAACAAATGAGAATTTATTTTTTTTTCTTTAGGTTTCAACTCAATTATTGTTTGAAAGCTAAATTTTCCTGGTTTCCTTAAAAAAAAAGAAAAAGCACAGATATTAGAAAGAAGTAGCATGACACAATAGAAACAAAAAGAGAATAGTCACAGAATGAAAAATAGTTGATTTAAGACTTAAATCTGCCACTTCCTAGTTAGGTGAGTTGAAGACAAGTTATTCAATCTCTTTTGTACCTGAATTTCTTGAAATATAAGGAAGAAATCTAATACATTAGGGGATTTTTGTAGAGACTGAATATTATGATGGAAATAAAATAACTTATTGTAATGATTATCAATAATAAAATTTGTCATAAATAAAATATCCATAAACTTTATGTGTATAGTAAATTATGCTTATATTTTTAAAATTTAGCTTTGCTAGTACATAACTTTTATGATGGTAAAATTTATTTTATTTTCATGATTAAATGCCTATTCTTGCAGGTATGGACATGAAAGGATAATTATTTGTTAATTCAGTCATTATTTTTCACTTCAAAAATTTACTGAGCCACTACTGTGTCCTGGTCACTGTTCCAGGCAGTGGGATATATTAATAATTGTTAGAAACAATATTGAACAATTAGGTTTATTTTTATAATATATTTTATAACATATTCATATATTAGAATACATAGAAAATTACAAAAAGGTCCAACCAATACTCATTTACCCTCCACCTTGAATAAAATGTGTTCATTATATGCCTGTATGAAAATCACATGTACCCTATAAATATATATATGTACCCATAATAGTTAAAAATATATATTTTAAAAAAATGGATTAGCCTTGGTCCACAGTGAATTTATATACACTTTTACAAATATATACACACACATATGCACATACACCTGAGTCACTGAAAATAGCTTATTGACAGCATGGCAATTCACCCTTAAAATCTTCAGCATGTATCACCTAAAAATTTACCAATATTATGACTCTTAGGAAAATCAACAATAATTCCATGATATTTTCTAATACACAATCTACATTCAAATTTTCTCATGTCCCCTAACTGCTTTTATTGACTGTATTTTTAAAATGAGGATCTAAATTGCTTAATCAAATTTTTTTCAGCTGAAAATATTATACCTAGAATTTGAGCTCAATTACTAAATGCATTTTTTTGTCAGGAGATCTGAGTATAACAGGACATTTCTCAATTGTAATATTGTTCCATATTTTAGTTTTATTACTCTCATTTGTATTTGCAAATTATTTTTTATTATTTTTCTTTGTTCCAATAGCCAAATGTTGACTCTCTAAAAAATAAGCTCCTCTTCCCCACTTATTAGAATCTATGAAATTTTCATAGCCTTTTTAGTTCTCCAAATTTGCTCAGCAGAATGTCTTCTGCATTGAAAACTTCTGGTAAATGTTTCTTGATAATGTTAGGATAAATAGGAGTATTTTTAAAATTATTATTTTATGTCATTGATTTAAGTAATCACAGGGATTTGAATAATATAGTGAGTCTGGACTGTTTAGAGATTCTTCTTTGCACACAGAAATCTAATAATAACAAACAATGTAATAGTCACTACTTATTAAGAGCCTAACGTGCTAAGCTCCATAAAAGTCATGGTACCCACATTATTAACTTAATCTCAAACGCTATACAAAAAATGGCGTTTGTAGAAGCAGGTTTCAGAGCATTCTAACACAAAAACTGTAACTGAAGAAGTAAAAGGAAAGGAGGGAAATCAACAAAAAAACATAAAATGTTCTCAGAATTTAGTGGCTCTTTTAGTCCACCTGGTCAAATCCCAAAAATACAAAATGCAGTAAGGATGTTGTGTTATGATTTTACTCTTAGTTACTTTGATCTCTTAGTCACTTTTGCATTACCTGTATGGCATTGTAGTTGGTTGAATTCTGATCCTCACTTTTCTCCCTCCAAAAAATGTCTGTTCATATACACATATAACCTGTGGATATGAACTTATTTGGGGAGAAAAAATCTTTGTACATGTAATTAAATTAAGAAGCTCTAGATAAGATGATCCTGAATTTAGCATAGGTTTTATTTTATTTTTATTTCAGGATATTATGGGGGTCCAAACATTTCGGTTACATGTTATGACTTTGCCACACCCAAACCATGATCTGAGGAGTGCCCCCCCCCCACAACACTCACCGCATCCATCAGTTGTGAGTTTACCCACCCCAACCCCCCAATCCCCAGTATTGGTACTGTGTGAGCACCTTGGTGTTGATCAGTTAGTTCCAATTTGATGGCGAGTACATGTGGTGCCTATTCTTCCATTCTTGTGATACCTCATTTGCAAAGATAGTCAGTGGCAGGTGTCCTCATTAGAGAAAGGCAGAGGAACAAAGAGAAAACAACACTGTGAAGGTGGAAGCAGAGAACAGAGGTTTGCTGCCACAAGCCCCGGAACACCTGGAGCTACCTTAAGTTGAGAGAGGCAGGGCAGGATTTCCCCTGGAGTCTTCAGTGGGAACATAGCCTTGCCCAAACCATGATTTTGGATTTCTGGCCTCCACAACTGTGAGAGAATAAAGTTCTCCTGTTTTAAGCTACTAAGTTTTTGGTAATTTGTTAAGGCAGCCACAGAAAGCCAATATAACCATGACAACAAACATCCTACCCATTTTAAAAATAAGAAAAGTAAGCCTCAGTGATAAAGTGGTGATTTATACACCATATGATATTTAGATTCAATTTCCCAACTCATGCTTGAACTCTTACTTAACATGATAAATACAGAGAGTCTATATAGCATGTACAAAAAACCCGAGGCTTTTGTCATTTTGCTTTTCTCATCTCTTCATTCTCTGTCCAAAGCTGTTTTAGTTGGGATGTAGAATTTTAAAATGTGTAGTATTTACATATGAAGAATTATCTAAAAAGACTATTAGTATCTTAAAGGATTATGAAGGGAAAGAAAAATAATATAAATCATGATTTAATTATCTGGTCTGTTATTTCTCTTAATCCAAAAGTAAATCAAGGTATATTTCAAAATACATAATATTTTCTTAGTGGAAGCAGAATATTACTTTTCTAAAATGAAACTTTAGAATTTATTAATATATTTACATCATTTCTATATGTAAGCAATGTTCTAATAAATATAGACTACAAGTCCATATATGCTAAGCAACAGATAGTTGCTTTTTGCCCACCAAAATACTTGGGTTAAATAAAAAATTGACAGCATTTATGCCACTTGCTTTATTTTCTCTCTTTGTCCTCTTTTTTAAACTGTTGCTAGTCAGCTTAGAACATATGCAATTCAATTTATTCCAACAGCTTCTCTACCATCACTATCTTGCTCATGAGAGTTTATTTTAAAAGTGCCAATAATGTATTTGTGATGCATGCATGACAGTGTCAGAAGCAAACCCAGGGTGAGCTAGGCTCTGCTGTTATCTTTGTTAATTTGCTGTGTGTATCTTAGGCTAATGTTTTCAATGAAAAGTACTTTGGAGATGGCAAAGATGAAGTAATTTCCATTAGTCCTATAGATAACCCATTTTGGCTTCAAATAATAATTGCCATCCCTCCATTATGATATCCTACCACATTTTAATGATAGAACTCCCTCTAACAGTGGTAATAGAAATCAAGGAAATTATAATCTCAAAAGGTCTTTTTTCCCTCAACAACCACAAAAGTGCTAATTTTCCCTTTACAAATGTTACCTAAAATCTTGACTACAAAACTACTCAACAATTTAATCCTACCATCCATACAATTATACATTCCTTTCCAACAATGTTAAAAGCCAATGATATAGTCCCTTTGTATACCAGAGATTCTTTACATAACAGAAGTCCACAGACTGAAATATCATTGCTGCAGTCTTCAAAGAGAGAATGGAATTGGTCAATTTCTGTGAATCCTTTTTGCATGAAAAAAACTCATATGTGCTAGGTGAAAATTGGTGGCAGAGGCCCCAGCCCCCTGTTAATGTTCAAGACCACCTACTTCATCATCAAGTCTGAGAGGCTGAGGCTGAGCTTTGCTCTGGCTCTGAAGGCTGTCTTCAAAGTTTGAAGCCTTTACTGCCAGAAGGTGGATTGGTGTCAGTAGATTAAATTATATGAATGGAGTCGGCGTAGTCCTTGGCATCTCTCTCCATGACTTCTCTTCCATCAATAAGATCACATTTATTTCCCACAATGGCAACAAGATTAGGTGGGTCATGCTGTGGAAGCTCTTTTACCCAATTCTTTAATGTTGAAAATGTCTCTTCTTTTGTGATGTCCTAAACAATTTAGCTACGGCTAACCCTCGATAGTACATTATTGCTAAGGCACAGCATAGTTCTTGTCCAGCTGTATCCAAGATTAGTTATTTATATAGCTCATTTTGATATTGATCCTAAAAGATGCCTCTATTATTGGGTTGATGTTGGGATCAAAACCGTCTTCCTAGACTGCGACACTGTATTTGATTTGCCTACACCTGTTTCCCCCAGCAGATACACTTTGAGCTCCCTCAGTGTAAGGGCCCAGGAGCCAGGGGTGCAGGCCCACTGCCACTCTAAGTTGAGAGACGAGATGCAGGGCCCAACACCAGCATCCCCTAGCACAGCCACACATGGCCCCTCCTGCGCCACCCACCAACATTACTTCTTAAGGAGAAAGGATGGCGTGTTTGTTCAATATTCACAATAGCCAATAATTATTTGACTAATAGAATACAAATATATTGTAGACTATTGGAAAACAGTTGGAATATGCTATGCCCAGGGAAGGTTAAAAACAAACTGTCCAAATGCATACACATCTGATATGCATAGTCAGATATACTTTGTCAAAACATGGGAGATAATTATCTAAGAATGAAAAGTATTTTAAGTGCATGTACACTAATTAGTAGCACTAGTGCTGCTAATAGTCAACTAGGACAAATGAATTCTTATAAAGATATAAACTAGTCAGATACATGTTTTCTATTTTCAAAATCAATATAAAAACATTTTATACTTTTTATATCTGAAATGTTTTATACTTTATATATCTGAAAACTATCTTGTAACAGTTTTGCTACTTGTTTATTAACAAGTTATAAAACTTGTCAAAAGCACATCTTCTATCTTTTCCATTGTTCTTTGAATAAATTTTATTCTGTATGATGAAAAGTCATTCATTAAAGTTGGGTGTCAGGAGATTACTGCTTTCTCATTTGATGGAATAACTAGTAGAAAACTAGTCCTCCTGCCATATAAACAGCCATAACGCCCTTTAAAATATTTCATGAGGCCCTGTATTCAGACTTTGGATAACTGACAGGGCCAAAAAATTATCCCTGACAGAAGAGCACCCATGAAAGCATGTCCCAACATTGCCACAGCCCTCTGCCTCTTTTCCTTCATGTATTGAAGGCACGGAACCTATCCACTTGACCACGCCGTGCATATGTCATGATCTCTCTTTACTTACCTTCTCATTTTAAGCAGTCTGTAAGACATTGATTCATCATTCTTGTTCTCTTTTATGTTTTGATTTTTTATCCTTTCTCTGCCATTGTCTTAGATCAACTCTCACTACTTCGCTTCCATTTTGCCATGTGTGACTACAACTGTTCTTACCTAGTCCATCATAAGAATTCTTTAGTCAGAGAGGCCTTTCTGATATTAATATCTGAGTATGATGTTCTTAAATCCTTCATTGACTCCTTATTTTATTCAGCGTTAAACTATCTGTTGTTGTGCTACTTCATCTTGTAACTTGTGTCTACATGTTTTGCAGTTTCCTGAACTTTCCTTATTCTTTAATGTGTTTCCATGTTGCATGTACTCTTTTTTTCTATCTATGTTACACGGTTTCTCTCCCAGCCCTTTCTTGGTAAGAGCAGCTCCTAATTAGCACTACATAGCAAGGAACCCTTCACATATTTCTCACCTAGTGGTCCATTATCCAGTGAGTAATCTATGGGTACCAAAAAAAAGGCAACAAAGAACAAAGGCTTTTGAAAGAAATGAAAGCGTTTTCTATGTTGTTCATTTATATGATTCTACGAGGTATCAGAATTTTATTGGACTTATTTAATTATTCAGATGTACTATAATGATTAACAGCATGTTCTTGGGAGTTACACTGTGTAAGGTGAAGTCTTGACTGTCTTCTATAGCTTTGTATAATATAACCATCCTTCAATTCCTTCATAAATTAATCCATGTAAATCATTTTGAACAGTGCTAAGCACATAGTCAGTGTTCACTAAATTTTCTTACATTTATTTGTAATTATCAGAAATCATCATATTTTTAAAATGCTTAGGGCCTTACTTCAACCTTGGATATCATGGCCATATTTTATAAGGTGGTTTTCTGATAGGCTCTGACATGGCTCATAAATTACCTATTTCATGTTCTATTGCAGTGGTTTGTTCATTTACTTGATTTTCCTCTAGATTATGAGCACCTTGAAGGTAAGAATTCTGACTTTGATCAATATAATTGTATATCTTTGCATTTTCATGAGCACAGATAATTAGCCAGTGTACTGCAGTGTCCATCAGACAGGCCTGGGGGAGTCCAGAAATGGGAGATGGAACAAATTTAAAGAGATAAATGGCATTCAGGAATAGGTCAAATTCAGAAAAGCAGGTCAATTCTGAGATTGATTGAAAACCATATTCATAAAAAATACGTTCTGGAAAGATGTTAAGCAAGAGGTCAGGGAAGAGACATATAATAAGGAAAGTACTCATATAACCTACTAGATAAGAATGTGTTGATTCAATTCTACTTTATTGGTCTGTCTTGTCCCGTCGTGGGCTTACCCTGATTGCCACAGATGTTATTATATTCGGCTTTAGATAACCTGCAGTATCAAGAAATATACCATATATGCAGTAGATATTCATTAAATTTGGAGAATTATATTATGAAGCAGAATTATTATTTTTTCCAGTGTTATTTATACTCAAATAGGAAATGAATTGAAGCCTTTACAAGGTGTGTATCTCACAGCTGTATTAAATTCTACAACTTATCATTAAGTCTTTCACATCTATTCTTCTGCTCATTTATGTGATATGTCATCTACAGATATTGCATTTCATATTGAGGATCCATGTCAAAATGAATAAGCAAGTCTAAACTTGGTAAAAAATATTGACAGCAGTTTTGAACAGATTTTTTTCATGTAAAATATAAACCCTCACATAAGCCACGTGAATTAACTTGATTTTTTAAAATTATATAATGAGAAATAATATATTGAGTAATGCACTGATAGAATTTATATACATACTTTTATTTTAGCATATCTGATTTTGAAAAAATAAGTATCCAGTATAATGATATTTTGAATTTATTTAGATTGTGCTATCTTATGACAAGTTTAGGATATCACAAATTTCTTCTCATTGACCTTTATATTTCCTGAGGTAACAAGCAAGTGTAATACTATCACCTATAGTTTAGGATTGGCAGTATTTAAAAGTCCCATTACTTAATTGAAGTTACAGAATATATCAATAGAGAAACTGTGATTCAAGTGCCAATTTTCCTCACATGCAGGGCTGCGTATAACATTTACCTTAAAAGTATACATAATCTAAATCCAATCTTTACTCATGTGACTCAAAGAAGAGAAAATAACCAGATATTTTCACAGATTAATTTATAAAATTTGGTAATTTACTGAGTGTGGGAAATCAAAAGTAGGAATACTGTTTTGTATTCATTATCACCACAGTTATCTCTAATGTTCACTACACTTTATGGGTACCATGTTTAAGCCATAGGTATACATATTTTAAAAAAGATATGACTCCTCTCAAAATATGAATTGGAAAAAAATTATGTGCATTAAACAAAACAAAAATGATGTTCAACATATACATGACTATGCTAAGTGTAAATGAAAGAAGAGATGAGATCTCCAAAGATGCTGACTAGGTGATAAAACTGGTGAGGTTTTTCTGCTCTAATAGAAAAGATGTTAGGAAAGGAAAAAACAGAGAAGATTTTATTGTGGCTTATAATAAAAGCCACAAAGGCAAGTGTAAACTGTTCCCCAGTATATATTGAGAAAATAGTGTATTAATTATCACATTTCTTTCCATGTATTCTGAATCTCCACCTTCATAATTATAAACTATGGTTCCTTGAGAGCTTGTATCAAGTATTATTGTTAGTAAATTCCCAGTTATTAACACAGTATATAAAAAAGAGTGGTTGATCACATTTTTTTTGTAAAACTGACAGCATTTGTATTTAATGTTAACATTGCTTATTTTCTCTTGTTTATTATTAAACATGACAACATTAAAGTTATATTTGAAATTCTAACCTGTCACATATTCTGTTATTACACACTTTTGTTTTTGATTGTGATTTTTTGCTATTAAATTGTTAATGGCAATATGAGTATAACATAAATTAGATTTTTTTTTTCTGGAGTTCTCACAAACAACTGGAATAGAGCAAGACATTGTTTTGACTCCTTGACATCATGCTTTAAATTCTCCAGCTTAATTTTTCTTGACCCCCCATCCCCACCCTATACTAAATTCTAGTCCTCTTGACTTAGAATACTGTTTATCTTTTTACTTATCTCTCTATATTTTAATACTCTTCTGGACCAGTGAGAAGAACCCGTGTACTAGACTCTTGAGTGCTTATGAGCTGATGCTAAAGACAGTAAGATGTCAAAAAGAGTTGACAAGGATGAAACCAGAGAATCTCTCCTAGGACCAAAAAAATAAAATTTATTTTAAAAAAGCATCTGAAAAGTAGCTTTGTTCAGACTCTCCTGATAATATACCTATTGCATGTAATAGATGTTATGTCAGGCGGGGCCTAAACTTGAGAGAAGCTTGTTTAATGTTCTAACAGGAGAGAGGTCTTGTGCCCTAAGTGTTGGGCAAAATAACATATACATTAACACAAGCTTAGGCCCTTGGAGTGCCTGTTTTCCATGAAGTTCTCCTGTTTCATAAGAACAATAAAACCACCCAAGTTAACACTTGCCAGGTTGAGTTTAATGCTAAAAAATTCTTAGATTTCAAATGGCCACAGTAAAAATAAACGTAGAAGTTTCTATTACCAGCAACCATAAATACCGGCAGGGAGACGGAAAAATGATTTTCCAAGTATATGAGAAGGGTGGTGGGTGGTATCATGCAATCAAATAATCTGAAAGATACCGCAAATTCAAAAATACTTGCTTCAGAATCATAGCATGGAGAAAAAAACCAAATTTTTAAAAATTGTTTTTATGATTCTAGGTACATTTGACCTAAAATATTTAAAGCACTCAGAGTGATGAATAGAGAAATTGTATTAATTTGTATCGTAAATCCTATTATATACTGAATTATTAGACATTTGGTGACATGGCCTCATGTAACAAGTAACTCAAAACATATATATTACACAGTTTTATGATTGTCAATATATCAGATACTTATCAAAATTAATTTGACCAATAAAAATAATTTATTATTTATTATATTTCATTTTAAACAATCCAGTCAATGGAGATGCTATTGTAGCCTCTCTTTTTGATCATTGTTCTTTTTTAATAATTTACAAAATAATAATATAATATACCAGGAAATTTAGTTAAAATCTTGGACTAAATTAAAATGACTAAAAATTTTAAGGTATTCTCTGAAGCATTTTATTCCTTTAAAGAATTTGTGTTGATTAAGGCAATAGCAATTTATAGTCACAATGAGACTTTAGAAAGTAGCAACTAAAATATTTTAAATGAACAAAAATAAATATTTACCCCTAAAAGATACTAACTTCATCTTCAGAGGCTAGATGTGTCGCTTTCTTGCCATTAGAAAAAAATCAAAAATGAAAAAATATAGGTAAGTTGGAGAATGTAAGTTTTCCTTTAAACTGTGCTTCAGGATGCAAATTACTCTATGCTATTGTCCTCCAAAATCATATATCCCCCAAACACCAGGAAGTAAAAACAGGACTAGTTCTTATGTTCAAAAAGCAAGGAAAGAGGTATTCTATATTTGAATATTTATCTGAGATATCATGTTTAAGTAATGTTTTTCTGACAGACAGCTCAAAGCCTAGTTCACTGATACTGCCATCACCTACTTTAGACTTCCTCATTAGTTGGGTAGAATGCAGTACTTATTTCAAAGAGTTACCTGGGTAAGATAGAGGGAGATTGCCGTGGGTGATAATACCACCACAACTGTTCCATTATTCTTGCATAGCAGTTTTCCTTGTGTGCTACAAGCTCATTTGCCCCTTTGCAACATCAATGCTCTCACGTTATTTTATCATGTGACTCCCTAAATTTATGAGAGGTATATTTATTTTTTTAAGATATTAAATACTATGTCCTCCTGCCTGAAAACTGTAATCACTAAAAGAGTTCATTCAAGCCATAAATTGCTTATTTGTAAGCAAATGGAGCAAATGCACGGTTTCAGTTACTGCTTTGGAATGCAAACTAAATTGAACTCATAAAATTTTCTGCTTCCTATAAAATAGAGCAGTATAATGTTTTTGAGCAGGAAGAAAAAAGAAAAAACATCAAGGAAGCTTCGTCCAAAATGTATTACATATGCATATGCACATCTGCTTCAAGGTAAAACAGAGGCTTAGAAAAGAGGGACACTTGGTAGTGCCATATATTTCTGGGGAAAATGTTGAAGGTCATAACATAACTGATCTGGGACTAGAAAAAAAGACAGAATGAGGTAATTGTGGAAGTGGAAAAGAGTCAGTAGAGACAGTGGAAGAATATAAGGAATGAGGGGACTGAATGAAAATGATTTAATAGTTTATAAACTGTGAATTACACCTTGAAAATGTTTGATGCTTTTAAATTTAATATTCATACTTGCTAGCAGGACACATATCAAAAATTGGGGGCTGTATTATAGCTGTTGTGCATTAGATTTGAAACATGACTCCTGGTTTCTACTGTGTTTTCCCACCTTGTGATATTTGTTAGAGTCAGGTGTGACCTTGTTCTTTGTTGTTTTTTCTGTTTTCAAGTGCCACTTTTTATTTACTTTAGAGAGAAAAAATGATGCAGAACTTCCATGGCTATCCATATATATTCTTCCTCTTGATGCATACATCTGATAACAGTATATTTGTGTACTTTTTGTATTCACTCAATATGTCTAAACAATGCCACTTCCCTACTCTTGCTCTCTCTCCATATGAGGAATGTTCAATCATATGGCCTCTCTTCACCCATTCTGCATCAGAACTGGTGGGAAAATGTGCCTGAGAGGTAACTTTGGGAGAAGTTTGATCATGTTCAGTCTGTCTTCTTCCTTTCCTCTCTTATGCCTGAAAAGAGCAAAACTTTTCTGTTCCTTCCAGAACAGCCCTTACTTGCTTCACCTACCTTCACACACATACACATACACACACACACACACACACACACACACAGAGCAGGAAGCTTCTCTGTTCTAACACTACTGGTCAGACAGATGCACCATAGAACCACTGTGGGTGAACCTACTCAATTTTAGTATCCAGTATGGAGTAAAAATTTACCCACAGAATAAACCCCTGCTCCAATACTTCAACATTCTCAATAGTATTGTTTGTGTTTCAAGTAAACTTTAATCTTTTGTCTTACTTTTCACACCACCGTATACAGACAGTCCCGGAATTCTGGTGGTTCAACTTACGACTTTGTGACGGTGTGAAAGGAACACCCATTCAGTAGAAACTGTACTTCAAATTTTGAATTTTCACCTCTTCCCAGGCTAGCTATATGTGTTATGATACTCTTGCGATTCTGGGCAGCAGCAGTGAGCCACAGTTCCCAGTCAGCCACAGGATCTCACAGGAGCCCAAACCCTACTGTAAACTGCGCATGCAAGGGATCTAGGTCGCAGGCTCCTTATGAGAATCTAATGTGTGATGATCTGAGACCTGAGGCTGTGATGCTAGCACTGGGGAGTGGCTGCAAATACAGATTATCATTAGCAAAAAGATTTGACTGTACAATAAATGTAATACACTTGAATCATCCCAAAACCACCCCCGCCACTCTCCAGTCCATGGAAAAATTGTCTCCCATGAAACTGGTCCCTGGTGCCAAAAAGTTTGGAGACTACTGCTCTACACTATACTGTGTTGCCAGATGATTGTGTCCAACTGCTGGCTAACGTAAGTGTTCTAAGCACATTTAAGGTAAGCTAGGCTAAGCTATGATGTTTGGTAGGTTAGGTGTATTAAATGCATTTTCTACTTATGATATTTTCAATTTATGATGGATTTATTGGGATATAACTCCATGATAAGTCAAGAGCATCTATATTCAATGTCCATCGATTCAAAACTTGTTATTTATTGTTGGGATCTCACAATGTGTTAGTTGTTATGCTAAACCTCATGAAATATATATAAATCATCACAACTGACCATTCAACATGCATTTAACGACATTGCAATTGTAAGTCACTGTGCTGTGTGCAGGTTGTTAGATACATAGTTAGACATAGAGGTGAATAAATTAAACCCCTAAGCTCAGAAGTTTACATTTTAGGTGGGGATGTCATAGTCCCTGATGTGCCAGATAATGTGTCTTGCCAGGGATGGAATGGAGTGAAGGTCTTATCTGAAAATTAAGCAAAGCACAGTGGGAACAGAGATAAGAAATTGTACATTACAAAATCATTCTTGCTATGAGATATCTAGCAGGTACAGACATACATACAAAGGGCATCCATCACAGGCTGGAGGAGGGGAGTGGGAAATAGGGAACACATCCTGGAGGTGACCCAAAATTTATAGGGACAACAGAGGAGATGCTAAACAGAGAGATAGTCAAATGCCATGAGGAAGTTATCTTTATAAATTAAGAAAATAACAGTTTTCACACATATTATACATCCTGTAGAGTTTTATTCTGAAGAAATTAAGATTAAGATAAACTAGTAATTATTGAGATTAGTGAGGTAGTACTTAATTACAAATTGTACTTACTGCTACGCTCTGAAAAAAATAGAAAAACGTTAGTGTGCACATACAATGACAAGGTAGAGAGATATCGCAAGCAACCAAATGTGTGGCATGGTACCCTAATAGAAAGGGTAAGAGACAATTCACTGCCATCTGTAAGCTTAATATCTAGTTGGTGGAACAAAACACACAGGCAAATTAAATTAGTATGGCAAGGTTTAAAAAAATGCCATCCTGCCATGCATGATTAATTTACAAGTGAATGGAAGAGATAACACGTGTTTGGGGAATTCAGAAGGGGAAGAAATTGCAGCTGACTGTGGAGGTGAGGCAGAGCTTACTGGAGAGATAGAATCCCAGTGGAGCCCTGAATTAGACCTTGAATAGTCATTTGTGTCTATGAATGCTTTAGTTTGTGCAGGTTGACTATACATTATGACTGAATTCAGGATCAATAAAACTGTCTTAAAATGTACTTAATTTGTAATATCCAATTGTTAAAATTAACCTCATTGAAATTAATTCATTTTTTGTGATATTTTTGATTCAAACTCTTAACCCTTTTCTTGGGTCAATTTGTTTTCATTTGCAAGAAGTTATCATATTACCTGTATATCTTTGTTTTTACTCTAAAGATTGTAATGTGTCTGTAGATGTAGGTAAAAACTCAGATTCACTCCTCATGCTGTGAAAGAGAGGCATGAATGCAAAATGGCATGTTGCTGTTACCAAAACCCTTTTCATTATAAACTTTGTTTGGAAGATGAATCTTCCAAAAAGTTGAAGTCCATTTTTATGATCAAGAGTAAGAGAAAAATAATACATTGTTTCTATTCATATTGTAGTGAGCTGTCCATTTTAACACTATTTTTTACAAAAATATTTCAATTTTGTTGGCTATAATTCTAATATAAAGGAAGTGCACCTTAGATATGTTTTTGATCTATCTATTCTTAAAGTAATATTATATTCATATATAGACAAAATAGAGAATATTATGTTGAGAACAGAAATTTTCCACTGCCTCAGGAAAGTTGATAGATTTTATGGACCTATTACCTTGTCAGACATTCCTGTGTGCTCTATTTATTTTTTATACTACCTTGGCTGAGCACCAGTCTGTCCCAATTATTTACAACACTCAAGTTGAACAAGTTATTTGATAACATCTTCTTTAGAGGCACCTGGTAAATCTGAATAATTATGTCCAATAAAAAGAGTCCTTGGAATTGATAATTTACCATCAGCCACATCAGCCATAGTAATAAAGATTAATGTCAGGAATTTATTTAATCTTAAGGCAAAATTGTCATTTTATGTAATTGAATTCTGTTCTTGTATTATATAATGAAGTGTGTTAGTATCTTTGTATTAAGTTTTGTAACATTTTTGCTTACAATTTGAATCATATTGAAAATGTTTTTGTTTCTGAGAAAAATGAGTAAAGTATACTAAAATAATGATATATATTAGAAAAATAACGTAGAAGAAGGAAAAAATTGACTTTTCCTAAGACAAAAGAAAGAAGGTTTACTCCTTCCTGTGAGGGAACACCTGGCTGATGGAGATATTAAATATTACAATCTCTTTTTCCAATAAATCTGTTAATTTATTCTGAAATAGAAAGCAAAATATATTATGGTTTTTATTTTATGTACAGAGAGTTTTGAGAAAAATTCTAGATAGAGTATATAGGATTATGCAGTTGAAACATGTACACACACACACACACACACACACACGGGCCTGATTTTCTTATTTTTAGTCTGAAAAAAACAGTAACACTGTATGTCAAGGACTTCAATATATTTTTCATGCTTTCTTTTCCTTAGCACCTGGCTTAATGATATATTAATATATTTAATAGGGATTCAATAAATATATTAATTATATTTGTATGTGAATTTCCAATGAACAGAATCTACTTTTGTATTTTTTTATGGATTTCATTTGACTATATAGGAATAGATACAAACATGGAGAATACACAAATTTAAAGTAGCTATACTGAAGTCTATATTTTTAAAAATATTTATATTCTTGTTCTTGTATCATACATATTTATTTCTAATGGCAACGAATATTAAGGCAGATAGAACACTAATCTAGTTTAAAAGACACAAATATCAAAAAGGAATAGTTCTTAATTTTTTCAAAATGTTTATACTTGTTCTTTTTGTGTCTTATTTTATTACTCCTGGTAAAAATCATCCAACTTGCATCTTTCCCTTCCCAAATAATCCTTCATTATTAAATATGTTGAGGGATAAAACATCTTTCAAGTTGCTATTATTTTCTCATCCAGATGCAACTTGTCTTAATTTTAGTTTTTTGAATTATATAATTGTCTCATTCTTAATTTATGCAATTACAAAGTAACTATAAATCAGTGAGGAAAAAGAAAAATCCTAGGTGAAATGATCTATTTGTATTTGACATCATGTCAGCTGAAGGACCAATTCATTGATCTAATCATAGTCATAGCCACTTTTGGAGAGCAGGGGGTTGCATAAGTAATGACACAGTTTTAAGAAGTATTTCTTAGACCTTTGAACAATAGAAATATAATGAGAATTAGATGTTTAAAAGTTGTTGTATTATGTGATTATTCTCTGAACCAAATCTATATCATCCCTAACTTTAAAAATCCATAAAATGATTTTATTTTTCTAGAGAAAAAACATAAAATCTCATATACAACAAAGAGTTATACAAATAGAGTTTAAAATGTGCTAGACATGGTTCACAGTTCTTAAATCTAACTCCTGACGTCTTCACAAATATTAATACTTTATGGAACAGGCACTAGTGTTACTCTAAATATGCAGACAAGTAAAATAAGGCATGGAGAAGTTAAGTGACTTGAGTGATTTCATACAATAGTGGAGTTAGGATTAAAACCCAGACTCTCTTTTTCTAGAGTCTGTGCTTTAAACATTATGCTGTTGTAGATAAATGAGAAAAATTTCAAATAACATTTTAAAATATCCACATTCATTCACCCCAGTTATTACCACTATTTAACTAAGGGCATGTCTGGGCCTTTTAGTGAGTATATGTATGTATGTATGTAGATATACACACACATATATACATATGCATATTTTCTAAAATAAAAGTGGATTTGCATTTAACATTTAACTAAGGCTTTGAATAAACATGCCTCAGAAGATATATAAACTATTTGCTCAGGAGAAACATTTTTTTCCTGTTTTTGGCTGAAATCTCAGTAAGTATCCATGATTATCTGGTGATTGTAAAAGAACAGAAAATCTTATAGCCACTTTCACTTGAAAATATTATTTGATAGAAGCAAAAACAAAAATCATATGATACTCTCATTAGATGCAGAAAAAGCATTTGACAAAATTCAACACCCTTTTATGATAAAAACGCTTAACAAAATAGGCATTGATGGAACCTACCTAAAAATGATACAAGCCATATATGACAAACCCACAGCCAACATCATACTGAATGGGGAAAAACTGAAAGCACTCCCACTTAGAACTGGAACCAGACAGGGCTGCCCATTGTCTCCATTACTTTTCAACATAGTATTGGAAGTCCTTGCGAGAGCTATCAGGCAAGAGAGCAGAATCAAGGGAGTCCAAATAGGGAAGGAAGAGATCAAACTCTCACTTTTTGCTGATGATATGATGTTATATCTGGAAAACCCCCAGGATTCAACCAAGAGACTCCTGGAATTGATTAACGAATACAGCAAAGTCTCAGGCTACAAAATTAATATACACAAATCAGAGGCATTTATATATGCCAATAACAGTCAATCGGAAAACCAAATTAAAGACTCAATACCCTTCAAAATAGCAACAAAGAAAATAAAATATCTAGGTATATATCTAACTAAAGAGGTAAAGGACCTCTATAAGGAAAACTATGAAACACTGAGAAAAGAAATAGCAGAACTTGCAAATAGATGGAAAAATATACCATGCTCGTGGATCGGAAGAATCAACATTGTTAAAATGTCTATACTACCCAAAGTGATCTACAAATTCAATGCAATCCCTATTAAATTACCAACATCATTCTTTACAGACATAGAGAAAATAATTATACAATTTGTATGGAATCAAAGAAGACCCCGTATAGCAAAAGCAATTTTAAGCAATAAAAACAAAATGGGAGGTATTAATTTGCCAGACCTCAAACTATACTACAAGGCCGTGGTTCTTAAAACAGCCTGGTATTGGCACAAGTGCAGGGACACAGACCAGTGGAACACAACAGAAAATCCAAATATAGAACCATCCTCATATAGTCACCTAATTTTTGACAAAGCGGGAAAGAATATACTCCGGGGACAAGAATCCCTATTCAACAAATGGTGCTGGGAGAATTGGTTAGCCACTTGCAGAAGACTGAAACAGGACCCACAGCTTTCACCTCTCACAAAAATCAAATCACGGTGGATAACAGACTTAAACCTTAGGCGTGATACAATCAGAATTCTAGAAGAAAATGTAGGAAAGACTCTTACAGACATTGGCCTAGGCAGAGAATTTATGAAGAAGACCCCCAAGGCAATCACAGCAGCAACAAAAATAAATGAATGGGACATGATTAAACTAAAAAGCTTCTGCACAGCCAAAGAAACAGTCCAGAGAATAAACAGATCACCTACAGAATGGGAAAAAATTTTTGCATACTACACATCAGATAAAGGACTGATAACAAGAATCTATTTAGAACTCAGGAAAATCAGCAAGAAAAAATCAAGCAACCCTATCAAAAAGTGGGCAAAGGACATGAATAGAAATTTTTCAAAAGAAGATATAAAAATGGCTAACAAACATATGAAAAAGTGTTCAACATCTCTAATCATCAGGGAAATGCAAATCAAAACCACAATGAGATATCACTTAACCCCAGTGAGAATGGCCTTTATCAAAAAAACCCAAAACAACACATGTTGGCGTGGGTGTGGAGAGACAGGAACACTAATACACTGCTGGTGGGACTGCAAACTAGTGCAACCCCTGTGGAAAGCATTATGGAGGTATCTTAAACAGATTCAAGTAGACCTGCCATTTGACCCAGCAATCCCATTACTGGGCATATACCCAAAGGAAAAAAGGTCATTCTGTAACAAAGGCACATGTACCCAAATGTTTATAGCAGCACAATTCACAATAGCAAAGATGTGGAAACAACCCAAATGCCCATCAATACATGATTGGATTAGTAAACTGTGGTATATGTATACCATGGAATATTACTCAGCTATAAGGAATGATGAAGATACGACATCTCTATGGTTCTCCTGGAGAGAGTTGGAACCCTTTATATTAAGTGAAGTATCCCAAGAATGGAAAAACAAGCATCACATGTACTCACCAGAAAATTGGTTTCCCTGATCATCACCTAAATACAAATCTGGGAATGACACCAATTGGACATCAGACTGAGGTGGGGGGTGGGGGAGGGGATGGGGGTATGCCTACACAATGAGTGCATTGCACACCGTTTGGGGAGTGGTAACACTTGAAGGTGCTGACTCGGGAAAGGGGGGGTGGGGAAAAAAATATGAAACTATTGTTTTTAACTTGCACTGTTCACTTAATAATTTATCATGAATATTTCCCATATTATTTCATATCATTGTACAAGAAATAATGTATACATTATGAGGACATACTGTATCTAACAAGATATACTGTTAGACTCTTTGATTCTGTAAAACTAAATTGAAAAAAAAAAAAATAAAAAAAAAAAAGAAAAAGAAAAACAACAAAGAACTAAACAAATAAATATAAAAGATAATTTAGAGCACCTAGTAGATGCTAAATAAGTAATTGTTAACTAAAGGAATAGAGATGATAAAACACAATTAAAAAATGGCAGTATACGTAACCTAAACTTTTGTACCCCGATAATATGCTGAAATAAAAAAAATGAGAACTTGAAAAAAAAAAAAAAAAAAAAGAAAATATTATTTGATTTTGTAATTTAAAAAGTACAACTCCTAAGTGATGATTTTAAAAGTTTATCATGATTTACAGTTAAATTTGCTTGCCTTTCCAGCTAAGGTCTTCAGTGGTCAAGAAACCTGTAGTAGGTTCACTACCCACTTATCATAGTTATCATTCAGTAAAGTCATTGGGACCAGCCCATTTTTTACCTTTGTGCATATAAATATCCTCTTGTTCCCAGGGAGATCTGGGAGATGAAATAAGAGAAAGCTCCTAGCATCCACTAGAGGTTAGTTCAGCAGATGACCATTCCACTGTATCATGTTATTTTTTCTATTGACTGAACATATTAAATATCCAAGTTCTTTAGTTATCCAGGAGTGTAACTGTTATGCCCAAGAGAAGAGATCAATCGAATACAAAGACACTGAGTCAGAATGCAGAAAGCGTGGTTCAAAAATATGGGTTCAGATGACTGGAGTTTAATTAATTGAACTGGGTGAGTCTGTGCAAGTAACACAGTAGTTATATCTCTGATGATTTTCACTGAAAGATTTACAGAACTGGAAATGCTCTGCCTATGTCTTCATGAAATTGCTTTTCCAAATATTACACTTCTTATATGTATTTTTCACCTCCTAAAGTGGACAGCTGTACCTATGAAGGTGATTCGTTCATGTCGCTGCCCATAAAACTAAAATTGATCAAGACATTTCATTAGTTAACTTTCATCCTAGGAAGATATTTTACTCTGAAACAAACAGCAATCCTTCCATTTCTATTTGTCATTTTGGTTTATGTGCAGCCATGTTTGCCTATCAAACTGGGAGACAATGAGTTTGCAAATAGACCATATTCATAGATACAAGTATTTGTAATGATGTTGAAGAGAACCTGTTGGATTAATACCGTCCTTACATTTCAGATTTATATATGGATGCATCAGTTAGGGATTGTCAGAGAATCTCAGTCACTATGAATGATGTAGAATAAGAGATTTATAGTAGGAATCAGGCAACATGATATGGAAGCTAGTTAAAGGCTATATGTAAAACTGTTGCTTGTGTGTCAGATAAGAGCCTGAGGTCAGGAAGTCGGCAGCTAGAAAGAAAAGATGGACATGGAGTGAGGCAGATCAGAGAAAAACTGAAATGCCTGAGGGTATGTTGGAACTCACTCAGGAGTTCAAACTGGAAGCCACAGCTGTCTTCACTAACTCAAATTTCAGTAATGCGAGTGATCTGCAGGAGAAGCTAGTAGTAGCCTTCACCAGGGGGCTACACACACCCGTGGCTAAGAATTTGGAAAATTGAATGAAATGATCCAGTGGGAGCTGGAGGAACTGCAGGCCTGGCTGCTGCTCCATGGCAGCGAGGTGAGCCAGCACATGGGCAGCAATACATGTTGAGCTGCACCTGGCTCTGCACCAGCCTCAAGAGCAGAGCTCGCAGCTTCTCTAGCTTCTGCTTGCAAAGAATAGACACTCAAGAGCTCTTAAGAATCCTAAACCTTTTCTCATATACGTATTTCTTATACTCTTCATGAAGAGAGCCCCCTCTGTACCTTTGCGGTGGATGTAGGTAGTATGGAGTTAAGATATTTGTGAATGGGCATTATGTAATAAATCCATTCTAGTATTTCAAACATCCTAAGCATTTAGATACTGTCCTCTATAATACCAATGAAGGTCTAGCATTTCAACTCCATCATTGTAGACAGGCTATTTTTGGGTCTATGTTTCAGTCACCTAAGGACAGTGTGAAAACCATTCCCAGGATCCTGTGCCTTTAGATACTGTCCTTTATAATAATACCAGTGAAAGTCTAGCATGTCAACTCCATTGCAGATAGGCTATTTGGGGGCCTGTGTTTCAGTCACCTAAGCACAATGTTAAAGCCATTCTCAGGCCTTCATAATAATATGTGAAATCCCAAATCTCTGCTTAGTGCATTCATATGAAAGAATTCAGCCCAGTCCAGCATTACAGTCATTCTACTCTGTTCCAATACTGTTTGCATATCCAGACATGTTCTCCAGATTTCTGCTGATGCAAAATGGCAAAAATCTTACAGGTTTTTTATCCTTATTGCACCCTCTTATGCATCACCTTTTTGGGTTTACCTTTTCTGGCCCGCCAGAATTTGAATCTGATTATAAATTCAGAAGCAATGAGAGGTGATAAGGTATTAAGGAGTATCTGAGCTCTCTCAAATACTACAGAGGGGCCATCACAGGTTATTCAAGCAATAAGTGATATATAGAAAGGTGATGGAGTGATATGAGTGAAATGATACAAAATAGCATTTCACGATAAATGCTGTAAGAATGAGATTAAAATACAAAGTCTTATTTAAGATGTAGATGTAATAGTTTGTTGTATATCACAGTTGTGTGCATTTTTTCATATGCCAGGTCTAATTTATTGCAGTAAGAGATAATATTAGGCCAGTGAGGAGTCACGAAAAATGTTGTAAGTTGGACAAAATCAAACTAACAAAGGCAGAAGAAAGTTACAGTGAGACAGTTAGCCAGCATATGGCTTCTAGACTTAGAATTCTGAAAAGGTTTTCATCTTCATAAATATTTATTATCCATGAGTCTAGATTTACTTTGTTGCAGAAGACAATCATTGAATATATGTGATTTATAAATCTTGAACAATCTATTCTTGAGGGCACTCATTCTGCATAGCTTATAAAATTGGTTGAAAACAAGATCTGTGCACCAGGAAAAAGCCATATTTGCCATGTTTCAATAAAGAAGTGCCATATGTCATTCACTATCTGAATATTTGATTCAATATGTCAGGCAAACAAATCCAAAATCAACAAGCAACAGATCTTTTTTAATTATTCAAAACACATAATAGTTCTACTAATGGGAGGAAGCAATAATAACACAAGGAAAACAGCTACACACTATAAAAAGACATTGTTGTTGTCAGTCCAGTTGGTTTGCTTAAAAAATCATCTTACTATGATTCTGCAAATTATATTTTAAGATTGAATACAGATTGAAACTTTAACAAATATGCTTGTACAATAATCAAGAGACAGTTACTTGCTATTATAATAAAAATAATTACATGTCAATATATCTCTGAAACATTTTTAAAACAATTTTGTTTAAATTTAAGAAAGTAGCAAAAAATAAGTGGAAGCAGATTCCTTCTTCTGGCAATGATGGAGTAGCTTATTTAGGCAAATACTCCTGCCAAGAATAACTAGAAAAACCATAAAAATTAATTTAGACAAAAAGGTTTGGTTCAAAGGCATCATAATGTGACAATGCAGCCAGAACCTTAGGAGCAATATACTTACAAAAATGGAAGTTCAAGGAAAGAAGAAATTCAGAATCTGTGAATGACAGAATGTTAATAATCCAAGGAGACAGTAGAAACACAGCCATGGGTAATGTAAATACAAAAATTAGGTATTATACAGACAACTTTGAAATTACTGTGGGTAAACTGTTCAAGAAAATAAGTAACAGAATAAAAGTATCTCACTAGGGAAATTATATATATTAAAAATCAGATAGATACACTAGAAATGAAGAACAAACAAAGTACCATTCACACATCATATGTCAGTTTATGAAGTAGACTAAGCACAGCTAGAGATGACAATGTTAAACTTTATGCCCCATGTTTCCAAAAAGCAATGAGAGGTGTGAAATCTCATACCCTTTTTAGTTATAAGAAAAGGCCAATGAAAAAGAGCCATGCTGTTTGCACATTGCAAAACTCAATTCCACCTTTTCTCATTGACTCTTCAGACTCGTGTATCTTCTTTCTCATAACATCTATAAAACTCACTGATGACTCCCTTGTTAGCCTGCCTCTAAAAATTCCTGGGTCCCTGCTATGGTTTGAATGTCCCCTCTAAATCTCATGTTGAAGCTTAATTACAATATAATGGTATTGGGAGGTGGGACCTTTAAGAGGTCATTAGGTCATATGAGCTCCACTCTTGAATGGATTAATGCCTTTATTTGGGGCCTGTATTAGTCATCACAGGAATGGGCTGCTGATAAAAGGATGAGTTCAGCTGGATTTCCTCTGTTTCCTGAGCTCACTAGCCATCTAATGCCTTACACCAAGGGATGACCCTCACCAGATACCACTCTTAAATTTCCCAGTGTCTGGAAACATAAGCAAATTAACTTCTGTTCTTTATAATTATCTCATTTGTGGAATTCCATCTAGCAGCAGAAAACAGACTAAGACAGCCCCCCTTCTTTTTGTTGATATGTTCTTTATTGAGTGTTCTCCTGAATAAAATCATTTTATTAATTGGCTATGTATTTTGTCTTTCACAGAGAAAATTAATGAACTTATCAGGAGGAAATATCCTGACTCTACCACAAAGAGTAAAAAGCATAGAAAATATCAGAAAATTTGCAAGGGATAAAAAGAAATTTGAGGAAAAGTTGAACATATGTGTATTTAAACTCTCAGAATGGGAAGAACAATAAAAATGAGGTAGTAACAGTATTTGAAGATATGATGGCTGAAAATATTTTAAAGTATATTTCAAAGACATGAATCTACAGATTCAAAAAGAGCTACAAATCCGAGAAAAAAAAATTATAACAAAAACAATATCAAGACATAATAAACAGATGAACACAAAAGACAAAGAGAAACATATAAATGAATCCAGAAATAAAAACCCATTACAATCAAATAAACAATAATAATGCAGCTAATTTCGCAACAGAAAAATAGTGTAATCCAGATGACAACGGATATATTGATATATTTAAAATACCAAAAGAAAAGAAGCTTAACTTAGATTTATACACTCTTAAAATAATCTTCAAATCTGAAGATGAAATTAAGTCATTTTGAAACACACAACTCCTGAGGACATTCATTATTAACAGATCCTAAGTGAAAGAATACGCTAAGCTAATAGTGCACATGATAAAGTCTACGGTAATCACAAAAATAACAGTAAAAGAATAAAAATTAATATGTTAATAAAGGTGAATAAAACAAAAATACTTGATTAATCTGAATATTTGAAATTAGTTAAACTTCAGTTTAAGGGCACAGTGTTCCAGCTGGCCAAGCATGCCAGAGATTTCTGATACCAGCTGCAAGTTTGAGGGTATCATCGAATCACAATCAGGCTCAATAATTCACTAGAATGATTAACAGAACTGAGGAAAGGGCTATACTTATACCTCCTAGTATCTGTACTAGCCTAAATTCCGTAAGTGCCAATTAGGAAAAAAAAATATCCTAGTCACATTGACCAATCTTTCCCTGTCTCCTCCAGTACTTTTCTACTAGCTCATCCCAGTGCTTGAAATTCTCCAATTTTTTGTTTCAGTAGAGTTGAATTGAATCTCTCTCTCCTATTGCAATAGTCTGGACCCCAATTTTGATAGTCTTGAACAAAGTTTTTTTTGCCTTTTTAACTCCATCCCATGCAATTGTTCTTTGACAATAGCAAAACATATCATACATGGAACAGAAAGGAAAATTAGACTGATCTCTTATAAACATAGATGCAAAAATCTTAAAAAAAAATAGCAAACCAAATACAGTGATCTATTAAGCGAATAATATCTGATGGCCACCTTGCACTTATTCCAGAAAGGCAAGTTTATTTGGTTATTTGAAAATCAAACAATGTAGCTTGACAAAATAAAGGAGAAAAGCATTTGTTTTAATATAACATCCATTTATGAAAAAAAAATCTTTAAAAAGTAAGAATGAAAAGGAAATTTCTTAATCTGATAAGGGATTGAAAAAACAATTACACTTTCCCTACCTGTGTGCAATGCCAAAAACAGAGTCAAGGATTCAAGAGCAAATGACAAGCAGTGGGTGATGTAAGGAACACCAGTAGGAATGAGGGAAGGTGTTACAGGGAAGGCAGTCAATATAAGAGTAGGTTTTTGAATAGGCTACTACAGTAGGTAATGGAAGCTTAATTCAATGGGGAACCTTCAAAACACATGCCTCAAGGGAAAGGAGTATTTACATACCACAGTGATTCAATGAGTAGTTAAAGACTGTTTCACTGAGGTGTTAATTTACTGGCATTTTGAAGCCTGCCAAGTGGCTGGGCGGAGCAGCTTTCCAGGAAAACCCTTCCCAATAATGAGGCTGAATTAGATGTTGGAATTGCAAAGGACCTCCAAGAGAAGTTAAGGACCTCCTGATAAGAGCATTGTATTTGCTGGTTAGTTACCAGGCTTAATGATAAACAAACAAATACACAAAAGTCCCACTAAAAGTTTTCTTCAAAAATCGCAAGAAAGAAAAACATCTTTACTATTGACGCTTTTATTCAACATTGAACTAGATGTCCAAATCACTGAAATAAAGCAAAAAAATGAAGTAAAATATAAAATCTTCTGGAAAAGACCAAGTGAAAACATTATTACTTGCAGATGACATTATTCATTAATTAGAAAACCTTTAAAAGTCTTCATATCTTAACAATTAATATGTGAAATTAAGGTTGTAGAATACAATGTCGATATTTAAAAATTAGCCATATTTTTATGGATAAGCAGTAAAAAGTCAATATTTGTGGTAATGTCATTTGAAATAGTATATTAATAAAATATTAAATACCCAAGAACATATTTTTTAAAAGATATGAAAGATATCTATAAAGACAACTACAGATATTATGGAGAGAATTTAAAAACCTAAATAAATGAAATGAACTCAAGTTTATGGATTGGAGAAATCAAATACTGTAAATTGGTAATTATCCTCAAATTGATCTTTAGATTAACTGCAATTCCCAACAAAACCCAAACAGCTTGTCAGTGGGTGATTATGGACAGTGACAAGTTTATTCTGTAGTTGTGTGAAAATGCAATGGGCTAAGGAAAGCCAGAAAATCCTGAAGAATACATTTGGAGAATTTATACTAACAGAAATACTTAGTATAAGTTTCTCACAAGAACAGAAAATATTTCTATGGAACAAAATAGAAAACCCAAGAACAAACCTATGCATATATTGACAGTTGTTTTATGACAAATATGCTTCTCAAGTAGATTTGGAAGGATAGTATTTTTAACAAATGATGTTAGGTCAATTAAATATTTCTGAAAGAAAAAAAAGTGACTCTAGGTCAGCACAGTCCAAAAATTTCTGAAGGATGAAAATGTTCTGCGTCAGCTTCAGTGTGGTAACCATTAGCCACTTGTGGTTGTTGAGCATTTTTGTGAATAATGCGACAGAGAAACTAATTTGTTAACTTCAATAAATTTTAACTTAAATAAGTTTATGTTTCTTGTGGCTACCATATTGTACACCAGCGTTTTACTCTGAACCATAAATATATTTATATTAAATAGATGGCATACATAAATTATAACATCAGTGAATACCTTAATGTCCTTGAGGAGGCAAGGATTTGTTAAACAGGACAAAAATAGTATTAAACATAAAAAGATTGATGAATTGGAATATATGTGATGTAAGAAATTAAATTTATCACAGGACATAATTTAGTGTGAAAATAAAAGTCAAAGAGTCACAGAAATAATTTTCAGAACACATATACAGAAAATGATTCAAATGTAGAAAATATAAAACAGTCATACAGGTTAATAGTAAAAATAAAGGAAATCCAATACAAATGGGCAAAAGGTTGAACAGGCTCTTCATATTTCAAAAACATGATATTCAAATGACCAGTAAATATGTGACATTTTGTTTATCCTCATTTGTTACCAGGAAAATGTAAATTAAAACCACCTGCTTTATTACTATATAGCCATCAGAATGGCTACAATATAAAAAGGAAGCTTTTGCCACTATTTTGCAAGGATGTAGAACAAATGGAACATTCATATGCTTCCAGTAGAAGTTAAAATTGATAAAAACAACTATGAAAAATTCTTCATCTTTTTCTGTTAAATTAGACTCATACATTTCCCTTGACATAGTAATTTCAATCTTAAGTTTATGTAACTAAAATGTATATGTGTGTATCAAAACACATGTTCTAAAATATTTATAATTGAATTATTTGTATTAGCTTCAATATGTATACAGATGAAATGGCCATTCACAATAAAATGAATACATAAATTATATTATTGTCCAACAATGAATATTATACAGAAATAAGGAAAAGAAATTATTGCTACCTTCAATGATCTGTATGACTCTTAGAAAGTAATGTTAAGCAATTGAAGTCAAACATAAAATATAACAATATAGGATTCAATTTATTTGTAATTCAAAAATGCAAACTAATCCATGGTGAAAAGTTGAGAAGAATGTTTACCTTTGTGTAGAGCAGTAACTCAGAAGGAGCACAAGAGGGACTTCTTGAAGGCTGCCAGTGTTTGAATATTTTAATAGAGCAGTGGTTTCATTGTTGTGTTTACATTGTAAAAATTCGTTGAATTTTTCATTTATAATTAGACTAAAGTAAAATTTCACTAAATGTGACTTAGAAGCAAAAAAGGCAACCTTGAAAAAAATAGTGTAAGCATATGAAAAATAAATGCCCTGACATTGAAAGATAAATGCATCAATATAGTTAATAAGTATTTTTTCCTGAAGAAATATGATTACTTTATTTCCTTTGGCCATACCCTCTGAATATGGTGAGTTGTTATGTTTTAGCATTTTGCCCCTTCTTTTTGTAGTAATGCCTGCTCAGCCTATGGCTGTAAGAATTGTAAGATAAATTTTTCTTGTGAGGTAAGAGAAGGAATAATAGAGATGATCTACTTTCTTTGGAATTTAAGACATATTTCAGAGTAAGGTGCACAAGATAGAATGAAGATCCAGTGAAAAGCACGGTGCAAATAGCTCAAAGATTCAACAAATATTGACCAAAAGTGTATTGAAAAGCTAATATTTTTGAGACATTTGTATTAGCAAAGAGAGTTTAGGAGAGTCCAGTGAAATGGATTTTATTCTCATGTACCTGAGAAGAGTCAAAATTTCTAAAGCTCAAAATCTCCTTTCAGAGTTTCACACCAGATTGAAAAGTACTAACATTGTCTTCAGAATTAAGCGTGAAATGAGTTTAAAGGATCATACCACAGACACGGATGATACCGCATGCTGTAACAAGTGATGTGTCCTAAATCTATCTTTCATATTAATTGGAAATCTATTTAAATCTTAACAATTGAAGCTAATATTTCTTTTAAAATAATTATACCTATATTAGTAATTCCACTATTCTTCAAATATTTATTATTTTGTATGTTATATATGCTGTCCTGTGTACTGGACAAAGACAATTAAATAAATTGCCACTGCAAAGAGCTCTCATTCTCCTGAAAATTCACATGCATTGATGTTTATAATGAAATATGAAAAGTGAAAAGGAAAATGTGCATTTTAACCATCCTGGGGGAAAAGAGATAGGGTATGGTAGGATTTTCTGGAGAAAGTTGAAGAATAGGTCTTCTAGACCAGTGGTCCCCAACCTTTTTGGCACCAGGAACTGGTTTCATGGAAGACAGTTTTTCCACAGGCTGGGGGGTGGAGGGGTTGCTATTGGGGTTATTCAAGCACATTACATTTATTGTGCACTTTATTTCTATTATTATTACATTGTAATATATAATGAAATAATTATGCAACTCACCATAATGCAGAAGCTAATGCTGCTGCTGATCTGATGGGAGGAGGAGGCTCAGGCGGTGATGCCAGCGATGGGGTGTGGCTATAAATACAGATGAAGCTTCGTTGGCTTGCTGACTGCTCACCTCGTGTTGTGCGTCCTGGTTCCTAACAGGCCACAGAGCTATAGCCATCAGAGGCCAAGGGGCTGGAGACTGCAGTTCTAGACAATTGGGAAGTGACTGAGGGAATTTAAGCAGGGAATTAACACAATCAGACTTGCATTTTTTATTTTATGATGCCAACTATGAAGAAGATGAATGTGAGTGGAATAAGAAAGGTACTAGAAAACTCTTTAGAATGCCATTGGAATGGAAGAAATAAGAGTCTGAACCTGAGATGTTGCAGCAATAATGTGCCTAAATTAACAAGGTCAGAGGTCAGAAAATATTTCTGTGTGGTTTTCTCAGGCAGAGGAATCTCAAATAACACTTGCATTCCTGCAGACTTCCCATTGCATCAACATAGCTAGAGGTGGATAAGATGATCAACTTTCCCAAATCACTAGCAAAGGATGTGGTTTTGCAATGGTTTCCTTCTGGGGGTGGGGAACCTTTCGCCTTGGGGCCACATGTAGCCTTCTTGATCCTTGTGTGAGGCCTTTTGACTGAATCCACATTTTACAGAACAAATCCTTTTATTAAAAGGGGTGCAGCAGAGAAAGATGAAGCCTTTCTCGCCTCCTTGGTACTTAAAAAAGAACAATCTTGAAATCAGAAGGCTGCAGGGTCCCCACCCCTGCGTGGGCAGAAATCAGCTGTGCCTGATACCTGAGCAACACTGAGTTTCTGTAAGCATGGAAATAGAGACCAGGGAAGCATGGCTGTTGGATAAGTCATAAACTCTCTGCTATATCAATCTGAAAATAGCAGAGTTGAAAAGTGAAAGGTTTCTTAAAATACTTTCCTAAACTACAAATCAGTTCATCTAAAAATTTTGGCAAAATTTAACCATGTCTTTAGTTTCAAACTATTCATACATTCATCACTTTGAATTGAAATGGAATTATCATACATAGAGTCTAAATGCATTTTATGCTCTATCTCTAATATTTTTCAAAGTTTAATTTTTTAATTCAAAATTTTTCCAATTCAAAGTATCAGAATTCACTTTGATCAATGGCTTTCTCTATATCAGAGAACTGTAAAATAACTAGCAAAATAACTAGTATTCTTTATATCAGATATTTCTAGAATTCCTAAGTTATCAAGAAAATGTATATTCTTTATATTAGATTACATATTTCTACTAGTCTCGAATTCCTGATATATCAGAAGAAATGAAATGTTTTAATCTTTTTGTTCTTCTTGTCTGTAATGAAGGTTGAAGACCAATTTATAGATCTATGCGTATTCATTCATGTTTATGTACTTGGTTTGTATCAATTTTCCTTGACACACATCACAGTTGGAAAAAACTTCCACTCTAATGAGCCACAAAATTGGCAACTAACTGGAAGTGTATACTTTGCAAGCCAAGAATATGCTTAAAGAAAGTGTTTGTGGTGAATATAAAAGAAACTAATCACAGAAATTCAGTTAACATATGGCATACTTCATGGTACATCCAAAAACTTCCCCTAATCCATTAAATTAAGCCTCTTTAACCTAAGCACAATCAGGAAACTATCAGGTATGGCACAGAGCTTTGTAAGATTTAAGCATCTCTGGGAATAGCTCCTATTTAATCTTTAACTTTTTCTACCTCAAAGATTTCTTCTCATATCATCCTAGTTAAAACAATAAGCTCTCCCCAATTTCAATTTCTTTTATTTACTTTGAAGGTAGTTCCATAATAATCTCATCAACGGATTGCTATATGATGAGCAGTTTATAAATCTGTGGAATAGTATAGAGGCAAATAAGTGGTGGTCTGGTTATTTACTGAATAATAAAAAATTACTTTTGTCCCTGGGTTATATATGTTCACTGCTATAGCAGGTTTAACTTCCAATATTTAATGTATATCACTTTCTCTTGCTCTTATATATGACTTATCTATGTAAAGTGTAAGTGTGAGGACAGTTATTATGTATACAGATGGTCCCTGGGTTACAGATGAGATAGTGTCCCTGAGGAAGTCTTTAGGTCAAATTTGTATGTAACTCGGATCCCTGATGAACAGTACATATATGGTAATAATAATAATAATACTATAATGGCTCACATGTGATGATAATACAGTATAGTACTATCATATTAATGCCCCTGTCCTGTGGTATAATAATTATAATGTAGTGTAATACCATAATATAATATTAATACCCCTGTATTGTATGTAATAAGAAGTTACAGAAACTACTGTGTTCTTCTTTAAAATTCAAACAAACAGAATATAAAAAAACTAATACAAAAAGTTTATATAGCAGAGAGGAGAAATTTCAAAAAAGAATATTAATGGTTAACACTCACCTAATGTTGCATCAGTGCTAGGCTGATAGGAAGGTTATGTTTATTTTGATCTTCTAACCAAATCAGTAACAACCTTTACATTTCAAAAATTAATCCACTATTCTGCTTAGTGATAACTGATGCTTTCATTAGAACACTGCCTTTCACATGTTTCATTATTCTCACTTTTTTACACTTGTTCTGATAGTCCAGCGACTGAAACCTAATGCTTTCCCAATGAACGATGGCATCTGGCCTTCTCTGAAAGCTTAATTATTTCTACTTTTTTTTCCCCATTGTAAGCACCTTTCTCTTTCCTGCGGGCTTACGTGGACTTTTGCTTTGGAGGCACGGTCATAAGGGTATGCCGTGCAAGTCTGTTGACATGTGCAGAAGGAACTAGTTCCAGAATTATTAATTTAATTATTTAATTATAGATTATTCTTATGCGGAGACTTGGGAGCCCATTCATAAGTATGGAATGTGGTAAGTTGAGCTGTCTATAACACGAAGACTGCCTGTATATGATCACATCTTCGAAAAATTGCAGACTGTTCAACCTGAAATAATCTAATAAAGTAGGATTTGAGATACTCTTTAAAAATTCACTCAGAAAAAAAAGAGTTAACATAAATTTAAAAGTTAGTTTTATAATTTATATGTGGTTGCCTAATAATATATTCATATAAAATAATTATAAATATGCAAACTAAATAATGTTTTTTTTAAACAACAAGCTAATTATGGAAAGTAAATATTAATACTATCAAAAGTGATACAGAAGAAGGGTATGGTATTTTTATTGTCAATAAAAGACTTCGTACAGTGAAGTTAAAAGTAAAGGCAAAACTAAGAGTTTGAAACCAGTAAAATTTTCTTGCTACATTTAATGCCTGATTTCACTATTTATAGTTTTGCTATCTTATAAATATTTGAAGCACTACTTGTATAGTTTCCTCTGTGCACACTCTCTGACGTTCTGACAGGGCCTACACAAGCTGGAGAGAGTAGTTTTTCTGTCAAAGACTCTGGTTTTAATTGATGTTATAGTATGAATCACTGCTTTATAATATTCTTCCAAAGCTATATGTGATGTGCTGATGACTTAAATCTGATCCTCTTGCTTCATTCCAATAGTTATATTCTTGGTATTTCCATTAATCTCACACTATCACATTTAATTTCCTTAATAATTATCAGGTCTTGACAAGCATAGGTCAATACATTGTATTAGAGGCTATAAATATCTGTGTTTTGTTTTTTTTTTTAAAGCAAACGTTTATTGCAATGTAGCTACTTATTTTAATCTGCTTTCAAAGACCCAATGACATTTTATTATTATAGATATTCTTAGCTACTACCATGAGAAAAACTTATACTCTTGAAAACAATACAAAAACTGATTATCTTTATTCTAATAAATTCAAACTTACAAAAGAGTAGCTTATAACTACCCACTACATATGCCTGTAATTATATAGTGTTCGATTATATTAGTCACTTGAAAAAAATTATTGTGTTTTTTAACCTATTTGCAGATGTTTTTGGTATTTTCAATAACTTAAACCCTTGAAGTTTAACTGAAACCCCTTTTCTTGCCCTTGTCCTAGACCTCTCAAAGTATGAAACTTTGGGGATAGTTAAATTCCTTTGCTCTACAATATTTGTAACTGAATTCATTTTCTTACTCATGTTGACTCTGAATAACATGCATTCTAACCCTATGGATGGTATACTTAATTAGTTCAACATTATTTATTTTCCATATGTTTTGATGTTTGGGTAAAGGACTGCTGCTTGTTTTGACCAATTCTAGTAAATTATCAGGTTATAATCACAGTGGATATATGAACAACTCCCTATCATATATTCTAACAATGAATATGAACAAAAGGACAAATTCAACTTCATTTATTCTAAGCAAGTAATACATTTTCACAGCTAGTCAAATGATCATAATTTTTTCTGGAAAACAATGGTATTCTCACATTTTATTCTTTGTACTCAGGATTAATAATAGCTTTCATGATGAGGAATTTCTGTTTTTTAGATACTGGAGTAATATATTAATAACCAAACCTTTGAAAAAGAAAGTCTTCTTACTCAAAATCATTTGTAAAAGAAAAACATATCTACCTGGTCACTATACTTAGATTCTTATAACTTCTTGGATAAGCAATTTTAAAATCTATGCATGTTTTTAATGTATCCTTACTGTGTATTATTAGAAATAATGTCCATTTAAAAAGCTTGGCCCAGTGCGATTAGTAGTTTCATCAGTAAATACTGCAGTTTAATCTGGATTTATGTCTAATTGAGAATTGTGGTTCTTTCCTTCATTGCATTCTTGAAATCCCATTGTATTTAATTCACAAAGAGATTTGATAAATTTCAGCACATGCAGATATTTAAATCACTAGATTATTTGAATGCTAATTAACAATGAAGACTTGTTTGCTTACACTTTGCACAAACAATGTCATTCAGAGAATACTGGGATAAAAGCAAACAAACATGATATTTCTGTATTTCTAAAACTGTGAATAAAAGACAAAGAATGATCACTTTGATAATCTGAGGAAAAGCTGTTACTGGAGTATGGATGTCTTATTTGTTCCTCCTCCTAGACAGTGGTTTAACTGGGTAGGTTCTGTGATAGGCAGCTACGAAGATGGCCCACAGTGACCCTTAACTCCTGTTTCTTATGCCTGAGTATAATACCTTCCGTTGAGTATGGGCTGGGCTTATTAACTCACTTCTAATGAATATTATATAACAGAAGTGATAGAATGTACATTCTGAGATTAGTTTATAAAAAGATGGTAGCCCTTGCTCTGAGTACTTTCATTGTGTCTTGAATCACTCACCTTGGGAGAACCCAAGTTTCATGCCATGAGTCAGCCCTCTGAAGAAGCCCAGATGGAAAATGACCAGGCCAGCAAACAACTGCATGAATGAATTTAGAAGTGTACCCTGTCAGTCAGTCCTTCACACAAAACCACAGTCCCTGCTGAAACTGTGACTGCTAAACCTACATCAACTGTGAAATAAGACATGTTTGTTGTTTGATGCCACTAAGTTTTGGAGTCATTTTGAAAGCAGAGGTAGAAGATTGACGTAGATTTTGATACCAAGAGTTGAGTGCTGTCCTAATTAAAACTAAAACAAGGATATATCTTTGGAATATGATAGTGGGTGTGAGGACAGTATAAGCCTAAGGTACCTTTAAGAAAGTTGCTAGAAGCCTGGTAGTCTTTGTTAAGGTGGCCAGTGAGGGCTTTTAGGAAAGTAAGGCAGATATTATAAAAAACTGGAGGAAGGGGATCATTGTTATGTAGCATGACAAAAAGTTTAGCAGCACTCTTGCCTGCAGAAATGGGTAAAATGGAAAATGGACCTAATAAACAGAGTGGCCTAATTAAGGAGTTTTTCAAGCAAAAACACCCAATGTGAAGGTGTTTAAAGGCAGGGCACTGCCTGGATTCTTCATGCTGCTTCTATACAAATGTTAGATGAGACAGAGAGATGGAGGAATGAACTCTTAAACAACACAGAGCCAGATTTTGATGGTTTTGAAAAGTGGCAGCCTCTAAAGATGGCAAACGATGGTATAATGAAAATAAAAATAAATTGTTTCCAAGCAAAGATCAAATCCAGGGCACTCTTTGAAAAACATGGTCTAAAGATAAGATGGAGATATGATGGTAAAGGCCTTTGTTAACATCTCAGAAAGATCAAAGATGGTTCTTAGAGCATTGAGACAGAAAACAAAAGCATTTTTAAGAAGTTTAAGGGTATCCTACATGGATCTATTAATTAAACAATAGCCTTTTAAGATGCTTAAGTGCACTGTCCCTCAGCTGTCTCAAAATACTCCAAAAGTAGAGATTTGTGGATGTGAATTTGTCTAATAATGAACATGAGTAAGAGTCCCAGAATGCCTACAAAGTTTTTAAAAGATTTATTGGGTTTAATGGCACAGAATTCAAAAGGAGAAGGGGCTGTTGCAAAATTCTACCTGCAGGTGAGAAAAGTACTCAGTTGTACACATGTGCCCTCTCAAACCATCATGAGTTTGCTGTTACTGTTTTGCATTAAGGCAGCATACTTGTTCTTTAAGACATTTCAGTATCTAATCAGCCTTCCCAGATGACCTACTTCACTATTTCAGATGCTTTCCTACCCCCACCATGCCGGATCTATATTTCTATCATAACAATTGTCCTACTCTATTGCGATATTTGGTTTACATGTCTGCTTCCATTATTAGACTTGGAATTTTAATTTATTTTTTTATCTTTTACTACTAGAGTCTAGCATAATTCCTAGAAATTGATAGCTGCTCAGCAAGTATTTTAAATAAATAGATGATGGGAAGATAAAAGGATACTCGATAACATACCTATAATTTATTAAATGTCTACCTTAGATATATCCATTCATCTTCTTAATCATTGTGTTACATCTTTTATACACCTATGAAGAGTAAACAAGAAATAATATTTAAAGGCTACAATAAATGATAATAGCTACCTTGTGTTGGTTTTGAATTCATTTTTTTCTTTTTTTCACCCAAAATGTTTAACCTCTTATTCAGGTATAGCATACATGTTGAAAAACACAGAAATTGTACGTGTACAGATTGATGAATTACTAAAAGTTGAACATATTCATGTAACCAGTCTTAGATTTAAAAAATAACAAAATAGCTAAAAACAAAAACAATACAGAATTTATGAGCATCCTAGAATACCCCTGTTGACGCTTTCTTGTCTCTACCTTCCCCCAAAGGTAATTGCCCTCTGGACATGTTATAAAAATTAGTTTTATTTGTTTCTGACTTTTATGCACATTGAATTATGCAATTTTCTCTTTGGCACTTTCATCCTCATTTTGCTTTTAAAATTCATCTATATTGTTGTGTGCAGCTATAGTTTTTCACTGTCATTGGCATTCAGTTGTGTATGGCATTGGATTGTGTGATTATACCACAATTTATTTACCTCATCTACCACGAAAGGACGTTTGAGTAATCTCAAAGCTGGTGCTATTATGATTACTGAGTTTGTGATCATTCTTGTGCATATCTTGGTGACATTTTTGTTATGCATATACCTAGGAATAGGATTTCTCACTATAGGATTTGCACATATTCAGATTTTTAAAAATATTGCTAATTTATTTTTCCTAAATGGGTTGACCATTTTATACTCTCTCAGCATTTTATATGACTCCTATTTGCTTCACATTATCTCAACTTGGTATTGTGTATCCTACTCTTTCGATAGAATTTCCGCAATGAGTAATAAAACTTGGTTTCCCTCTTAGGATATCCTGTTTTGTGAAATATTCATTGAAATATTTTATCTGTTTTTTTAATTGGGTTAGCTGTTTTGTTTTTAGCTGGATCTGTGGTAGTTCTTTATATATTTAGGATAGAAACCTTTGTCAGACGCATTGGCTACAAACAGCATCCTCCATACTGCCACTTCCCTTTTCATTTTCTTAACGATGTCTTTTGACCACTCAATTTATCATTTTTTAGATCTTTCTGAGTAGTGTTTCTGTATCCTATAAATTGATAATGAAAATTTTCTCCTCTGTTTTCTTTTTAAAGCCTTATTATTTTATTTTTACACTGAGATCTGCAATCTATCTTAAATCATATTTTTGTTTATATTATGAGGTAAGATTGAAGATTTATTCATTGATTTTTATGTGAACATCTATTTGACCTGTCCCATTTATCAAAAAGTCAATTCATTTCACACTCCAATGCATGATCACTTTTGTCAGAAATCACATAATCACATTTTAACTCAATATATGTAGAACATCTGAGGTGACCAATTCACCATCATAGATGTTTGAAGAGTAAGTTATAAAGATACAGTAGGAATAATACTAATGACAAGAAAGCTATATAAGAAGTAAATTCAGTATAAGACAGACTGATAAATGCTATAACAAAATCAAGACAGACATGCTAAAGTAACACTGCATTTATTTCTAGTAAATCAAGAAAGTCCTTTTGATAGTCATTGATATATGAGAATGGAGAAAAGGCATGAAACCAGTTGCCTATGAAAGCAAATCCCTTTGCACCTTGCTTAAGGTTCCTGTCTAACAGCAGTTGGAAAAGCCATTGAAAATGAAAGATTGCATACCATTGACAGCAGAGCATCAAAATAATGCTAAGTCTTTTGGACTTATTTTTATAAACTGTCTTTGAAAATTTTTATCAATAAAAATGAAAATTATGTTTTAGGGGTAATTATAGTGGACAGTAAATTTCTAAGAAAGGACAATGGAAACGGTATAACCAGATTTTCCAGTTGACAAGGAGTCAATTGTCCATGACAAAGCAGCAGAATATAAAGGAAGAAGGGAATTTTGGAAACATTTTAAGGTCTTAAGGACTTCCTGACTAGTCAGTTGTGAGACTGAAAGTGGCAGAATTTCTGGCTTGAGCCATCAGTAGATTTAAGATCATTAACAGAGACCACAGGAGTAAAAGAAGAGCAGAATCATGGAACAATGGGGTAGGAAGACAATGAAGATCTCTCAGTGTGACATGGCAGATATGAATTTCAATTTCAAAAGAAAGCTTATAGTTTTAGTGGCAAAATTTGAAAACCGTTTCCTAATTAATTCCCGCAAACTGCAAGGAGTATGCATGGTGTAAGAGCAAACATTCATATTCAAAGAATAAGGGTTGAATCTTTAGGAAGCCCATGATTGTTGTTATTTTTAGCCACAAAAAATTAAGTGGCTTGTTTTGCAGAAAGATCTAAAGAGAACGGTTTGTTTCTGGGAAAGTGCACTGGTGCGTATTTATTGAATAAGGGGATAGAAATAGAAAAGAGAGAGACAGGGGGTGGTGTAGGGGGGACCTATACTAGAGTGAATGATATAAGAAGTTGAAGGTTCAAAGTCATTGTAGAGAGTTGAAAGCGGACAGTTGTGGTCTCACAAGACGAATTCTTAGAGATGGTATCTCAGTTATTTTCCCTGAATGTTCAATAGTTATGTCAACAAAAATACATAAAACTTGTGGATGGGTCTCAACATGTTGAACTGGAATCTGCTGTCATTTCAGTCTAATGGGAATTTCTCTTGCTGATTCATAGCAGTGATGGAGCAGGTGCTACTGTTATCTGCACATTAATGGATAAAAGCGTTTCTCCAATTTAGTTATGACCTTTTCATTTCCATTATAGAATGACACTTAATGGGCCTACATTCTTTCTGCAAGTGAAGAAAATGCAAACTTAATTTTTAAAAAAATTAGCATTTGATCCAATAGCTCTTTAAAGAGATGATATTTAAAATACTGAGAATAATTATTTTATTTTGCTTATTATTTCAATCTGCTTATCACTGCTCTTTGTTTTTTTATTTTATTTATTTATTTTTTTAATTTTATTTATTTTTTTATTCTTATTTCAGCATATTGAGGGGGTACAAACGTTTAGGTTACGTATATTGCCCTTGCCCCCCCACCCCCACCCCCAGCCCCACCCCCGAATCAGAGCTTCAAATGTGTCCATCCCCTAGACCGCACTCATTATGTATGTATGCACCATCCCCTCCCCCACCCACATCTTTGCTCTTTGCTCTTAAATCAGCATTCTTGGCATTATTACATGAGTAAATACTCTGAAGTGGAACTTGGACTTGTTGCTTTCTTAAGAAATTTGAAGTAAAGGTTTGAAGAGTTTTAAAAGGAAAACTGGCCTTTATCCAAGAGAACCTTAAATCTGAATCATCTTTGAAACCATAAATTTGTGAGGCATTATTCTAATAAATACATTTCTCTGACACAAATTGTTGAACATCATGATAATGTGTCTATATATAGCTCACTTAACACTAAGCTCTTTTATTTTATCCATGTGTAATTTTAGAGGGTGTGGCCGGTACAGGGTTTAGGAGCCTGAGATGGGTAAGGAGGGTGACCACACAGGGAAGTAAAACATGAAGGTTGTTGGAGCTTAATTAGGTAAATGAGAGCATTGCATGAGAAGAGCAGCTGGCTTGGCTTGTTGGTGACAGAGGGCATCTGAATAGGGAGGTGGCCCAGAGTGGGGAAACAGAACACAATTGAGGTGGGGAGTGTGTTCACATGGTGAGAAGTTGGCCTTGTGTGGGGTCTAGAGTCCAAGCAGGGGTGAGGAGAGCTTTCATGGACTGAGGGAATAGCCTGGTTGGAAACCTTTATAGAGTTTAAAGGACATCAGTGCAATGTATCATAGCCCATGCAGAAAGGCAAATTTGCTTGCGGTGATGGAAATAGATAGGGATGGGATAAAAAGGGAAATGGCACAAGACAAATGCCCAGTTTCAGGTGTTAAGAGATTGAAAGAAATAACAAGAGGGGAGTGAGAGAAGGTGGATAGAAGCGTTGGGTAAGGCCAGCTTCTCACAGGTCTATTATTCTACACTTGATCTTAGCCCAAAAGCTGAGAAGCAATATGTTATTCTACATTAGTAATAATTACCATATAGTTTTTTATCCAAACAATGACTGAATGCTGGCATAGTAAGTTTACATCAAGCTTGTCCTTAAGAAACTAGACAAATGAACTATTAAGAAATTTAGGCTTTATTCTAATATGAAATCTTCTGAAAGTATAATTTAGGCTTTCTTTATTCTAATGTAAAATCTTCTAAAAGTTTTAATTGGGAATCAGTTTTATAAATGGTATCATGTCTAGTTTTTAGCAGTAATTATGCTGAATAGTATGTACATGGATCTTGGACCTTTTACAAAGTTGCAATAAATGGGGAGGCATCTGTAGCAATTTTACATAAGCAAATTCTCCAGCAGCTAAAAGGCCAACTGAACTTGTGTCTTCAAATAGAAGAAAGTGAGATGTATGGTAAAGCTATGGTGCGTTTCAGGCCACCAGAGTACCGCTGGGGAAATTACTCCACTGAAAGAGTTAATGCAGCTTTCAAACTTGCTTAAAAGGAAGTTTTGGGTTGTTAGACACTGAGAAAATCTAGCTTAACATTACTGTATCTGAAAAATCCTCAGACCCTAGAAATTGAAATCATATGAGCGAAATTGTAGAGCCCCTTGGTGTATATTTGAGATGTCCTATCATCACTTTATATTTTATACTGTTTTGCCTGGTTAGCGCTGAAAATTCACAAAACACAAACCACAAAGTCAGCTCTTCCTAAGTTTCTGCCATTATCAACTGCAAACAGTTTCAGGGTTTTATTTTTAAAGGAAAGAGAATTGACTTGCGATTTTGCAATGGCAGCTTTGTGGTGCTCCACATAGCCTATTTTATATACACTGGTGAATCTTGATTTTAAGTCTAAGCAGTTAAACAGCTTGTGGATCTTTCAGTGGCATTCTATGAGAAGTCAGAGAATTTGGTATTATTTTGCCACTTATTCTACAGACATATTCATTCTGGTTTTCAGAGTCTGTTGCTAAGTTGGCTGAATTTCTAACAAGATGCTATCTCGGTAAAGAAGGTTGACAAAATTACTAGATGCATGATTAGTAGGCAGTTTATAGATATGTCATATTCTATTTCATATATCAAGAATTGACAGAATGGAAACTTTCCAAAGGCTCTATGAGAAGAGAAACAGCTGGTGACCCCAGAGATCTCTTTCCCTAATGCAAGTGTAAAGCAATTTGAAGAAGCTCCTTCAGATGTGCATTTAAAAAAAAATAAAAAGTACAGCTGATAGTTCCCACTAAAGGCAGTTACAGAGACCCAGTTGTGACTCACAGGAGGAGCTGCTGAAGAACTTCTGGTAAGCTCTTCTGAGATCTGTGACCCCAGGGAGCAATGCTACTAACAGCTGCTGGGAACTGTCACGGGTAACAGAAAGAACTAGTGAGAGACATTGGGAATAGTCACAGAGCACAACTGACATATTGTCTGGAAGTGAATAAAGAGACTGATGAAAACTGCCATCACTGAAAAAAAGGAACTTAGATAATCAACTGTTTAAGGGACAGTTTTGGTTAAACACATCATAAGATCTGATGGGATATAAGGCTAGAAACTCGTTTGACATCATAACAAAATAAAGTTAACTGATTCTTTAAAAAACATTAGACCTACACAAAGATGGAAGAACAGTGAGCTACATATGAGTATTACTTCTCAAAATTATTAATCAGTTCAAAAAAAATTCTTCTATTTTGGCCTCGTTCAATCTAATTACTCATGTCTGTGTGAAATCCTTGCAACCATCAGACAGCCAGGTATGCCAAAGAAATTTACATCTGAAGGAATGAAATTATTTAAATAGTGATGTAATTCACTTTTGTTTTCTAAATAAATAGCTTTAATAATTTTAAACATACAAGCCCTTAAATTTAATGTAAAATTATATCAATAATAATTCAGTTGTTCTTATATGACTATAATTCTAAAACTCTTTCTTGCCTCATAACTCTTGTACTCAGTTTTCTTTGGATCTAGGGTATTCTTTACCTGGTTAATTCCTATTATCCTTCACGCATCTGCTTAAATAACACTTTTTCTGTGTAGATTTTCCTAACCATGATTATCTCTGAGCACTCTTTTATTTCTCCTAACAGCATGTATCTAATATACATAATTATATACTTATTTATATTTGCTTTCACTAGATAGATTGTTAGCTGTATATAGCCAGGCCCATGTCTTTTTTGTTTGGCAGGGTTTAATCCCTACCAGAGTGTTTGCCACAGATTTGGTGCTCAGTAAACATTTATTTAATGAATAAAATCTATCTACCAAGATGTCTAGGAAATTAATACCATCCTCAGAGTCTTAGAAAAATATATTTGAGTGGTAAAAGTAAAATGCTTCTTGGCCAAATTGAACCTTCTAGACCAGGGGTAGGGAACCTGCAGCCTTAAGACCACATGTAGCCTTCTAGGTCCTTAAGTGCAGTCTTTTGATTGAATCCAAATTTTACAGGACAAATGCTTTTTTTTTTATTAATACATTTTGTTTGTCGTTTATGTTTTTATTTTATTTTTTATTTCTTTAATTTTTCTATTTTTTTTATTTTAGCATACTATGGGGGTATAAAAGTTTAGGTTACGTATATTGCCCTTGTCCCCCTCCCCACCCCCCAAATCAGAGCTTCAAGAGTGTCCATCCCCTAGATGGTGCACATCACGCTCATTAAGGAATGTATTTAAAATACCAAAGAATAAAATAAGTTTCAATGAAATGATCCTCCCATTTGATTAGGACAATTAGAACATTATTAAACCGTAAGGGCTAAATTGATGTTTGTTATGTTCATGATTTAGCTCTAACTTCCCCCACCTGACTGGCACCACTACCACATCAGCCTGGTTGGTGAGAGTTTATGGGTGTTGAGTACACCAGTCAGTTATCAGCTTTTGACAACAATGCCCTGTGTTTCTGTTGGAAGTGGGATTTGTGAGGGGTTGCACAGCTTAACAGTATTTTTAAACCCTGTCTGCTTAACAGCCCATCATATCAAAAAAGACCAAGAGAATACTGAAGGAAGAAAATAGATTTTTTAATGAGGATTGGTAATTGGAATATTATCTTGTTTCTGCTAAAGATAAGATGATTTTCTTGCTTTGTGATACTACAAATCAACGTTAAATAAATTCAGTGCTCATCCACATTATATATAACACACATAAGAGGCAAAAATATTTTAAATTAAAGGGAGAGGTATGAAAGGTTGGCTTGCAAAAATTAAAAGAGGAAAAGCAAAAGCAAAGACAATTCTTTCAAGCAGGAATAAGACTGGGAAATAATGCCACTGAAGCAACTTATAATGTAGCTTATATACTTGGGAAAAAAGGGAAGCCATTCAGTGATGTAGAAATTGTAAAAGAATGTATTGTCAATGTTGTAGGATGCCTAGACTCCAGTAACTTTTCAAAGTACAAACACCTGGAGTTTCAAGGAGAACCATAACTGATCTGCAGCATGAATTCACCTTCAACTTAACAGAATGATATCACGCAATACTTCAAAAGAAAATATCTATTATTCAATCGCTTTGGGTGAATCAACTGATACTACTGACTCTGCAGGTTTTATACTTCATTTAGGTCAAAACAAGATTTTCTTTGCCATGAAGAGTTACTTGCTTTGGGCAGTCTGATTAATAGAACATGGGGAACAGATATCTTCAACAACTTTCAAGATAAATGTCATGAAATTGGACTAAATTTGGTAAATTTAGTGTGTGTATGTACAGACTGTGCGCCTTCCATGACAGGAAAACATGAAGGGTTTATGGCACAGTTTAAAAAAGTATTAATAGATCCAGATGCTCTCATTTCTTTTCATTGTATCTTGCATGAGCAAAATATCTGTGCTAAAGCTACTATTTTAAGTGACACTTTGCAACAGTTATAAGTATTAACTATATTTCTGCAAATGCAAGATGGCATCAGTTTTGTAACATGCTAAAGTTGAACAATGGGGTTTTCCGTGTGAATTTGCCATATCATTCTAAAGCACGTTGGCTGTCGCAGGGACAGGTGTTAGCCAAAATTTTATCTCTGCAAGAACAGATAGTTAAATTTTGTAAACAACAATCAGCAGTGTGATTTATTGAGAGATTTCTATAGGAATACAGCATTTCTGTGTGATATATCAAATCAAAAAGACTTGACTATTTCTTTGCAAGATAAAACTAAGCCTATATATGATATATGGTAAAAAAAAAATCCAAGAATTTCAAAACACTTTTCAAAACACTTCTTCAAAGGGAAATTTCAGATGAACATTTTCCCTAGTTATCAAAGGTCATTGATGAGCAGGATGATACATGCAATACATTTGAAGAATACATAGCTGTTATAGATCTATTAATTGGAGAATACAATGAAAGATTCACTGACTTTGAGAATCGTGACATCACCCTCAAATTAGCATTTCAGCCTCACCTCGTTGATATTACTAAGGCACCTAAAGAACTGCAGGTGGAATTGATTGGGCTCTCAGTAGATGACATTTTAAACTCAGTGTTGGATGGTAAGAAAAATCCAGTTGAAATATGGAAAAATGCAGAATACCCACGCCTTTGGCAACATGCCCAGAAAATGCTATCTTGCTTTTCCAGCACTTATTGTTGCGAATCTGCATTCACCTAGCTAACCCAAATCAAAACATCCTTAAGGTCACAAATGACTGATATGATATCCATCTAGACCATCAAATGAAACTGCAGACCTCCATGATGCAACAAATGTTTTCCAACAAAAAGCAGAAAAAAGTCATTAAAATGCTAGTTAGCTTTAAAATTAACAAGTAGTTTTCATTTTTTGAAATTATCGTGTACATAGTATTGGATTTTTACAAAATAATGTATATTCTAAGTATATCTACTTGAAGTTTCTTGAATGTGGCCTTATTTGCTTACAGCTAAAAGAATGCAGCCTTCCAACATTAAAATTTTCCCCACCCATGTTCTAGACTAAATGGCTATGGGAAGGTAAAGCATATAAGGAAACAATTCTGGACTCTCCAGTTTTCACATTAATTATTTCATAAGTGACTGGGCAAGAGGCTTATCTACAAATGAAAGGAAAAACACGTTAATAATTGAGATGTACCTTTCTGTGAAGATTGACCCTGGTAAAAATATATGCCTCCCGCAGATATGAGCTCTTTGGTTAACATCAAACTTTTCTCTTATTAAAATCTCTTTTCTCTCGCTGAGAAAGAGACAGTTGGAGGATAAGGGTTTGGTCTTCCAGCTTTGGTATCCTCCTTCACAATACCAAAAAAAGAAAGAAAGAAAGAAGGAGAGAGAGAGAGAGAGAGAGAGAGAGAGAGAGAAATACCGCATGCTTAAGAAAAAAATAATTTGAAGCTAATTTAATTTTGTTATTTTTACCAAAATATTTAACAAGGAGCTATCTTGGAAGAGAGTGAGACAAAACATGGTGTTGAAGTCACCTCTACTATAATAAGACACCAGGGAATTGTGAAGCTTTTTATATTCACAGGTTTTTACATTTTCTTATTTTTATTTGCACACATCTTTTCGCAGGAGAGCTTTGAGATTGAAATAGTGAGTTGGATTTGTGAACTTATATTGAACAGCTGATTTATTACTGAGAAAATATGATTACACTGAAACCACTAAAATAAATACATAGAAATATATGAGTCTTTACATTGACATATTGAGGACGTGTCTGTACCTGAAACCTGATCGCAAAACATAGCGGAGGTAGAGGAGAAGGAAAAGAGTGGTTTTCCGCTTTGTATTATTTTCATCCTGAGCCAGAGCTGTTGATTCAGTCATAGGTTGAGACTCATAAAAACAGAAAAATTTATGTAAACCAACCTCATTTTGATTCTCCCTCCCCAATTTTTTGTGACCTTTATTTCACCAAAACCCTTCCTTTGTCACTCAAACAAGTTTCCTGCTTTGATAAAAACTAGCAAAAAAAAAAAAAAATACTTCAAGAAGACTTTCTTTAATAAAAAAGAAAAAATAAAATGTCAACTGTTAATAACTTTTATCTTACATTTCTCCAATTATAAATTTTAATAGAGAGATAATTCTAAGTTATTTTGCATTTGTTTATAAGTGTAAATATCCATATAAATGAGATTATAAAAGAGGTACTTAAATCTGCAAAAAAACTAATGTGTATTAAAGGAATAGAATCAATGTAAAAAATTTTCCCATAGAATATCAAATTATACACATGTTTAAGTTACCTGATAATATACAATTATACATAGAAAGTTCTAGATTGTACATAAATTTTAGGTGGTCACTTGACATTAATTAAGGAAAAAAAGACCCGTGTTTATAGTTGGCTGCAAGATTAATATGAAGCAAGAGTGTGGTGCAAATGTTATAGATTAAATGCACAATTAAGTTGCATTAATAGAAGCATAATGTTGTAACTACGGGAAGGATATTTCCTATTATATTAAGTACCATCCAGCATACATCTAGAACACTATGTTTAATAGTTTGATATTTCACATGTTTAAAAATTATACTGTATAAAAATAGCAGCAATATGGATGCAAGTGGTTAACACATTTGAGTGATTCGAGAATTATTAGCTTTTAGACTAGTAAGACTAAGGGATGGCTGTTTTCATATATTTGAAAGATGTCATACGGAAGTCTATAGTAATTCATTACCCATTGTTCTCAAAAGCATTATAAGGATGGATGTATAAAAATGATTGGGAAGCAAATTTTGTCTCAAAATAGGAAAACATTAAAAACGTATAATAGATTTTTAACTCCTTGAACACAGATACATGTTTTAACACATCATTATGAGTCTTTATTTCTTGGCATAGTGCCCTTCACATAAAAGTTCTTCAAAAATTAATGTTGAATCAATGAGCATATTAGCAGACACCACTGACCAATAATGAAATTATCTGCAGTGCAAGGATGTAAGCTTTCTACTACTGAAAGTATTGAAGCAAATTCTAAATTGCTATCAAATTGGGATGCAGTGCAAGTTGTGATGGAAAATGTGCCTAATTTTAATTTGTGCCTTCTGAAATCAATCTAAAATTCATCTTATGATTATATAGTATATTATGTTCAGAAATGTTTTCATTAAGTAGGAGGTTGTCATATTTTCTCCCCTGCACCTTAAAGTAGGAAGATATATTGTTTAAGAGCATGGTTCCTTAGCATGAGGTAAAGATGACTCCAAATCTGGTATACTGCATAAAGATGTTTAATCTGAGATCTTGTTGTTTCTATCTGAAAATGAGGATTTTAATATAGTAAACTATCTAGGGATGTTGTAAGAATTAAGTGAGATAATATTTTAAAGTCTCAGGTACAGAATAAGTTATTATTAATTATTAATACTTTCTGATTATATGCATACTTTAGACTGTTCACTTGATGATGATATATGTATACCTTCACTGTTTAGTCATTATAAATTCATCCTACTTACATTATCATTTCTAAGTACTTAGCAGACTGCTGCATGCAAAGCAACCAGTAATTATATGAATGGATTGTTGAACACTGAATGCTTGGGGTGTCCAGAACTATTTACAGTAGTATAGATCAGCATGAAAAAGGACACAACTATTTTCATGCCCCTAGAGCCTAGCATGGCCTGAAGACTAAATAGCCTCTTAATAAATACCTGTGACATTCGAATGCCCTCTATCTGCTTTATTATTTTGAATTAGCCATTATGTGCGAGAGACTACCACAATGATAGAATAAAATAACAGAATTAGAGACAAGGGCAGTTTTCTTAGAACTGGAATCAGGGTTTAACAGCATACTGAAAGTTTGACAAAGCAAAAGGCAATAAAGTGTCAGGTCAAATGAGGGTAGACTTATGGGATAGCATCTGAATCAAAGGAAGAAGAGGGCAGAATAGTCTGAGTGGGAAAGGAAGGAGAAGTCAAAATACAAGGACGCCAAGGATTTAAAAAAATTAATCAGTGAGAGAAAATGTAGGCTATTATATTTTCCTTAGAAAGCTATGACACCATTTGACATATTATCTAAATCTGCAGGAGGAGATGAAAGTACTTTTTCCATGTGTGATATTAATAATAACACTAAAGGTATTTAAGGAAAGCTGTTAGTATGACTGATAGTAAAGAACACTAGAGTCAACCATATCACTGAGCTGGCTGAAAGTCACAGATATACATAATTATTCAGGGCTTTAAACTTGAAAGTACTTAGGCAGTTGTGGGAGTATATGTTTGTGAACAAGCCCTACTCTCTGAAAATAAACGACATTACTCAGCAGAGCAACTAAATTTCCTTTATCACCCCAGATCAGCATTTTGTCTCATTTTACTGGAAATAATAAAAGAAAGGGAAATTGACTAAGTGTCTGTATGTTTTACATCATTAACAACTCTATGAGTAAATTTTGTTTGGAAAAAAAAAGCACAGGTTTCAGAGTGGGGAACCAAATGTGAACTCCTTCCCTTAGATATTGATTGAATTGATTACTGATTTCCTAGGTCCTGACAACCTAGAATTTACAGTCATATTTTTTAAACAATGTAGCCTGTTAGATTTAAATTCTACTTGAACATCATAGCTTCAGATTTTCTAATAGTTGGGTGAATTGCTTTTATTTAGTTTTAGCCATAGACATGGTGTCTGAAAAAGGTCTTGTACAGAATCTCCCACAATAAGAGGGTACTCATAGTCCTTCTACCACCATGTATTTGAAATGTATTTAAAAGGAATGAAATACACATTGATAAAACGCTCTTTAAAATCACTCAAGTTTTAGAATGGAGAAGGAAAAGAGTTGGATTGGAGTCAAGGATTCAGTTGAACTCAAAAAAAGTCAGAGAAAAAGCAGCATTTACTGAAGCCACACCTCTTAAATGTATTTGATTTGTGTTGCAGAAAGCATTTTAGCTTGGGATGTAATTATAAAGACACAGTCCTTTTTTTTTTTTTAACAAATTATTTCGGCGTATTACAGGAGTACAAATGTTTAGGTTACATATATTTCCTTTGCCCCACCTGAGTCAGAGCTTCAAGACCTTTTATAAAGTAATTTTTTTCTTGCTCCTTTCAGCAATTATGCTAAGAAATTGATGATGGAAAACAATAGAAAAGTGAGAAAAACCTACTATACATGATAATAAAATAACCATTCCTCTACCCTTGAGCCACCATTTTGAAACAAATTAAATGTCTGAGACGATCTTAGCTATACAATTTATCTCCTATGTTCTTGTTTCAGTCACAAATACAGTACATGATAGTGAGATAATTTATGTGAAGAACATCTAGGTGAGGTCCAAAATGGCCTTGGAAACAACAAAGAAATTACGTATAGTTATATTGAAATATATGTCATAGGTTGCATACTTTATTATTACAGAGAACATAGCTATCTAGCAAAGAATGACTATATATACTTCCACCATGCAAATGCATAATAAAGATTCACAGTTCTTACAGTGACAAAGATTTTACATACTATTCCACCCAAAACCTGCTTAATGTAAACATCAGAAACACATTAAGTTAAAAACTACTTTATGGTATAGCATGGGAGCCTGTGGTGATAGAACAGTTCTGTTTTATGATTGTGGTGGCAGTCACATAAAACTATGCGCATGATAAAATTGCCAGAACTATACACATTCACGCCACAAGTAAATGAAAAGGTTTGCATATGGAAGCGCAATAAGCCCTGTGGATTGTACCAATATCAGTTGCCTGGTTTTAATATTATACTATAGTTTTATACAACCCAAACATTGAGGAATGTTGGCTAAAGAGTACATGGGACCTCCCTGTTCATTTTTGTACCTTTCTGTGAATCTATAATTATTTCAAAATGAATATTTGAAAAAAAGAGAGAGAGACCATACCTAGGCCATTCAGGCTGGTGTAACAGAATACCACAGAGTAGATGGTTTATGGACAAAAAAATGTGTTTCTCATAGTTCTGGAGACTGGGAAATCTAATATCAAGGTGCCAAGAGATTCAGTGTCTTGTCAGAGCCCACTTCCTGGTTCATAAGTGACCATTTTCTGTGTCCTCACATGGTGGAGGAAGGAGTGAGGGAGCTCTCTGGCTTCTCATTTATAAGGGCACTAATCATATTCACAAGGGCTTCACACTCATGACCTAATCACCACCCAAAAGGCTACCCCCTCTAAAATCATCACATTGGTGATTAGATTTTTAACATATGAATTTTAGGGGGACATACCATTCAGTTTTTAGCATACCAACACCAAGACAATGCTTTTTGTTTTGAACCTAAAACTAGAATAAAAATAAAAGAAATGAAATTATATAAGTAAATAGGCACAATTTGAACAATGATAATTTGCTATTAAGGCATTAATGTTAATTTTTAAGTGCTTTTGGTTATTTAAAAATATTATTTTATAAATCAAATCATAAATGATTTTTTCTGAAATTAAAAGTGAAATAAAATTCTAAAAATCAGTCAAACAAAGAAAACACCCAAGACTTTATATATTTGAAGATTCACCAAGTTCCTCTCAAGGGGAACAAATAAAACATTTTGAAGTGTAACCTGTTTATGTGGTGGGGCAGTTTGACAATAATGAAGGACTAACAACAACAAAAAAACCAAATCTCTTTTCTCTCAGCACTTTTGACAAGTGTTTCCTACATTTTGCTTAAGGACATGGAGTTTGTTTTGGATATGGTTTAATTTTTTCTTTCAATTGTCTACTATTAGCCTCCAGTTTTTTCCATTGAAACATTGGCAACTCATTTGTTCATTCTCATTTAAATGTAATTTGTTGGTTGTTAAGTGCCTTTTAAAGTGGAAATTATGAGTTAGAAACTTTAAAATTTTTATTGATTTACTGCATGGCAACTGCTCGTCAACCATCTTGCTCTCTGTGTATGAGAATATTGGTCAGTCTATCCCATCTTCTAGATATGTGTCAATACTAAATCTAATAACAGAATTCTCCTGAGGAATATAATTGACCATTTTATCCACAGCAACACATAAAATAATTTGTAATTTAGCATACATTTCTGAAGTTAGACAGATACATACATAAACTGAGCTCAGCCACTTAATAATAATATGAATTTGAGCAAGCTACTTAGTAATTATATCTTTAAGTCTGGAGTTTTTCTTCTGTAATTTGGGGTGACAAGAGAACTTACCTTATATGTTTGCTGTGATTGGTAAGGGCTGAAGAAAATAATTGCATATAAAATGCACAGCTCAAGGATTACAATATAATGTGTGTGTGTGTGTGTGTGTGTGTGTGAGAGAGAGAGAGAGAGGGCAATTAAGTTTTAGTACATTGAGCAGGACAAGTTCTCATCAGTCTTCAATAGTTAAAGCTAGCAGTTTTGTAAAGACAAAACAGAAAGAACCACTGGCCTAAAACAAACAATCTTCCCTATTGGCAGAGAATAGTGATGATGAATATAAGCTATTTATATTACTACATATTTACTTGAAATACCAAAAACAAATAAATAAAAAAGTATTATTGCTGTACTTGGAAGCTCTCAATGAAACATTCAATAAGGGTAATTGATATAACTAAAATCTCACAAGAAATAAAAGTAAATTCTGCTCTTTCTTTTAGGCTATAAAAATGATATATGTACAAAATAAATAGCTATAGCAAGGGACTGTACCAGGATATGTTTTCTGGTAGCTCATAAAATTAAACAAACATACATCCGCATACAGTTGAAAGTTTTAGGAAGATCTCACACAAGAGAAAGAATTTAAAGGTATCTGTGGGAAAAATTATTCTTCATTTCCTTTCAATAGGAGGCCAATATATACTACACTTTTTTTTTTCCTTTTACTTTCTGTTGTTACTGCACCCTATTTGCTTCAGGGAAGAGAAAATAACATTTTTTCTATATGAACTACAATAAAAACCAAGGCACTCTTTCTTTACTGGTGAAACATATAGGTCAAAAATGATCAAAATAAGAAAAACTAAAATAGCCTTAGCAAACTAATTATAGCCATTGCCTTTAGCAGATATTTCACATTTACAAAGGACTCAGCTATTTATCAATATATAGCTATAGATTTTGGATGACCTATGCTATTTTAATATGAAAAGTGTCTATTATTTCATAAATGTATTTATCACATTTCCTGCAATGTAAGTTTTTAAAATTGATCTTTAAATAGGAAAAATGGAGCTTAATGCTTGGCAGTGCGTCTTTCTGTGATATATTTTTTGCTCTGCATGTCAAATGGATGTTGGACTGTCAGATAGGATATTTGTGGGCTTAGATAATCCTTTAGGGTCTTTTCCACCATATTTCTATAAACCTATATTTTAGATGGGAAATAAAGAGCTTCCATTATGTGTGAATGGACAGCACTGATGAATTATCTTCATTGTCTATGACTGGAATGATTAAGGATATATATCAATAACCTTTTTCAGTGCCTTCCTGTGCTTATCAGGCCAACTATGAATAATTTAGAGAAGCATGCCATTGTCACTTTCATTACAGGGTTTATGCTTAAAGTGAAGAGACAGACAGACATGATAAAGGTGTTTGAATCTTCATTTTGAAGGAACACTAACCTCAACTCTTCCTCCAACCCCCATTTTAACAAATAAAACTGATTAGTGCCTCATAGGGGAGAAAAGGGTATGAGCATAGAATTCTTTAATTGCCAAATGTTAATCACTAATCTTCAGTAATAATACGCACCATCACTCTTACTTTTCCCTCATCTCAGGGAGTAAGCCTCTACAAACATAAAAATCTTCATTTTCTAGTTTATCCCTTCTAAATACCATAATTTTTCTCTTTTTTTCAGATAGACTTCTTAAAAGAGAAATCTATACTTATGGATTTTACTTTTTCATCTTCCATAACTTCCTAATCAATGAAAATTTGATGAATTGTTCCATTCCACTAAGATTGTTCTTACCGGTGTTATCAATAAATCTTTATTATTGAAACAATAGGAAACTTTGTAATTACCATCTTGTGCTTTTGGTAAGAAATGAAAGGGTTGACCATTTCTTCCTTAAAGCGCCTTCTCTGTTTCTATTCTTTTTTTTGGCTACTATTTCCTTAATTTAAAACATTTTAATATAGTTGGCATTGTACCTGAACTTATTGCAGTATCTATACCTTTTAATCTCTCGTACACAACTTCTAGAATCATTTTTTTCTAAAAATAAAATCTAATAATTTTGCTTCCTTGCTTAAAATTCCTCAAGTGTTTCTCTATACTCTGAAGGGTACAACCTAAATGAATACTATGCCAAAGAAAGTATTTTGTTATCTGAATTATGTCTATCATTCCAGCTGCATCTCTCAAGAATCCCTTATATTCACCCATATTCAAAACTTATTAGAGTATGTTGCACAGCCAAAGACATCAAGCTGTATAAAGACTTTATCCTGTTCATTGTAGAGTTTTAATTTTTTTTTAATTTTCTATCTGTGATTTTCATTTGTGCCTCATTGGATTTAGAGGTACACACACACACACACATACACACATATACACACACATGCATACATATATACAAACACAATAAGTTTAATGTATACTCAACATGTTTTCTATATATATTAAATTGAAATTGAACATACACTTTAGGAAGAAGTAAAATGATATAGGCCATAAACTTGGATCTACTTGAAGAAAAAGAGTATTAGACAAGGAACAAATGAAGGAATAATAAAATGTTTTATTTTTCTTACTGTTATTTGATCTAAAGATAACTACCTAAAGTAAATAGTAGCACTGTAATGGGTGATTAGAACATACGATTAACTGAAATGAAAGTCAGTAATGAAGGCAAAAGAGATAGTGATTGGGAGTGCTATGTTATAAATTACCTGCAATATTTTTGAATTAGTATGGTGTTATTTGAAGGTTCACTTAGATTAGTTAAAACTGCATATAGAAAACTATGGGCTGACCACCAAAAAAATACTTTAAAAGTACAATGGATACACTAAAAGAGGTGAAAAAATTGAACCATAGAAAATGTTCAGTTAACAAGAGAAGGCTGAAAGGGCACGGAAGTGTGGGGAGAAAAGACACAATGAACAAGTGCAAGAAAAAGAAGACATTTGTACATGTGGTAGATATTAATACAACTATATATCAATTATAAATTTATATGTGAATGAACTACACCAAATAAAAGCTAGAGATTGTTTGAGTAAGTTAAAAATAAGACCCAGCTATATCTATGATAAAAGTAAAATAAAAAGTAAAATGATAGAGAAAGAGATACTATGCCAATACTAATGAAAGGAAAGCTAGAGTCATTACATTAATTTCAGAATATATAGATTTCAAAAACCAAATATTATCAAGGTTAAAGCAGGGCATTTCATAATTGATCAACACACATATGCACATATCAAAGTGACATTAATCAGGTGTCAGGCAGGTGGTGGGGAACGGGATGGGTAAATTCACACCTAACAGGTGTGGTATGCACTGTCTGGGGGATGGGAACAGTTGTGGCTCTGATTCGGGCAGTGCAAAGGCAATATTTTGGGAGTAATATTCTGAAATAAAAATAAATAAATAGAATGTCTTTTGTTCTTTTGGGTAGATACCCAATAATGGGATTGCTGGATCAAATGGTAGGGCTACTTGTATCTGTTTAAGGTGTCTCCATATTGGTTTCCACAGAGGTTGCACTAGTTTGCAGTCCCACCAGCAGTGTATGAGTGTTCCTGTCTCTCCACGTCCACGCCAACATTTATTGTTATGGGACTTTTTGATAAAGGACATTCTCACTGAAGTTAAGTGATATCTCATTTCCCTGATGATTAGAGATGTTGAGCATTTTTTTCACGTTTGTTGGCCATTCTGTCTTCTTTTGAAAAATTTCTGTTCATGTCCTTTGCCCACTTTTTGATAGGATTGTTTGATTTTTTCTTGCTTATTCTCCTGAGTTCTAAATAGATTCTAGTTATCAGTCCTTTATCGGATATGTAGCATGTGAAAATTTTTCCCATTCTGTAGGTTGTCTGTTTGCTCTCGTGACAGTTTCTTTGGCTGTGCAGAAGTGTTTTAACTTAATCAGGTCCCATTTATTTATTTTTGTTGTTGCTGTGATTGTCTTTGGGGTCTTCTTCATAAATTCTTTGCCTAGGCCAATGTCTATAAGAGTTTTTCCCACATTTTCTTCTAGAATTCTAATAGTTTCACACCTTAGCTTTAAGTCTGTTATCCACTGTGATTTGATTTTTGTAAGAGATGAAAGGTGTGGGTCCTGTTTCAGTCTTCTACATGTGGCTATCCAGTTTTCCCAGCACCATTTATTGAATAAGGATTTTTTTCCCCAGAGTATGTTTTTGTCTCTATGTCAAAGATTAGGCTATATGAGGATGGTTTTATATCTGGATTCTATAACAAAGACATCTGCACCAGAATGTTTATAGCACCACAATTCACAATTGCAAAGATGTGGGAACAACCCAAGTACCCATAAATACATGAGTGGATAAATCAACTGTGGTATATGTGTACTATGGAGTACTACTCAGCTATAAGTAATAATGGGGATATAGCACCTCTTATATTTTACTGGATAGAACTGAAACCCATTCTACTAAGTGAAGTATCCCAAGAATGGAAAAATAAGCACCACCTGTACTCACCATCAAATTGGTTTCACTGATCATCACCTAAGAGCACATTTAGGAATAACATTAATTGGGTGTTGGGCAGATGTGTAGGGGGAAGGGAATGAGTGTATATATAAATAATGAGTGCGATGCGCACCGTCTAGGGGATGGACACGCTTGAAGCTCTGACTCGGCATGGGGGAGGCAAAGGCAATATACGTAACCTAAACTTTTGTACCCCCATAATATGCTGAAATAAAAAAAAAGAAGCCCCATTGACCTTGTCAGATTTAGCCATAATCTCTCAGACATCCTCTTACTCACCTCATCTGCAATATTTAACACACTGATCAGTCTGCTCCCCTCCTTCAAACATGCTCTTCATTTTGCCTCCACAGCTTCACTCTCAGTTCTCATTCTCCTTCTTAGCCTTGTCAGCTGAATGTTCTTATGTTACAGGTTTCTAAACACCAAAATGACTCAGAGATCAAGCCTTGGGTTCCTTCTCCTTTGCAGCCACAGAAACTGCATGATTTCATTTAGTCTCATTACTTTTATGCCATCTACAAGAAATGACACACACATTTAAATATCTAACATCGATTTCTCCCCTGAAGCACAGACCCTTATTTCTAGCTGCCAACTTGCCATCTCCATTTCTGTAGCTAAGAAATATTTCAAGTTGAATATACACAAGCCCTAGCTCAATGCTCCCAATCAAACTTCTAGTCCACCAGCCACATTTCAGTAAATTCCAATTCCAGGCTTCATGGACCTGCTCTCATCAAAAACCTTGAAGGCATCCTTAATTCCTTTCTTTTCTTTCCCTCTTATCCCTCATGTGATCTTGCTGTCTTTATTTTCAGAATACACCTAGACTCTGCCTATTTCTCTGTACCTCCACCAATGTTACTCTGAGACCAAACCATCATCTCTCTCCTGGGCTTTTATTAAAAAAAAAAAAAAAAAATTGGGGAATCCAAGAATATTTCTTTGAACTATACTTGAAACTTTCTGTAAATTCGAAATTATTTCAAAATACATTTTAAAAGACTAGTTAAATTATTTGAGGTTATTTTACAACTAGAAAATTTAGAACCAACAATCAAACCAATTTTTCTGGTTTGGTCCCAATGCTATTTTTGCTACACCAGCCTTTCTATGTTGAATTTTATAGTATAGGAAAATTAGTCTAGGCAATAACAAAAAATATATTCTTAAGGTTATTGACTTAACACCAGCTTCAAATTATTAAAATAGTATGGAAGAGAAAGATAAGGAAACTCCCTTAGAAAGAACAGGACAAAAATATAATCAGAGTTATATTGAGGTCAAAATATAGGAAATCCTTTAAATAAGAAGAAATGTATTTTGGTAAAATAATGAAACCCATCATTGTCAAATTTTTACCTTGTATTCAGAGTCTCTTAAATCTATGCGAAAAAAAAATTTAATTCACTTATATTGTATAGCTTGAGCTGGCAAGGCTGTGACTTGTTACAGAGTTAACAGCTGAGACTAAATTATTTACTGTCTTAAGAATGTTCTCTTATATAGAAAGTGGTCATGGAAATGAAGAGTGATTTGCCCAAATATTTTTAAGATTATATATTTTTATTAAAAATATTTTTAGCTAACATTTGATTTCTAGACACTACCTTGTTATTTTGCTTAATGCTTAATACATTGGAATAAGAAAATTCCCAGGGTCAAAAAATGCATAATTTTTAAATTTTTTCAAAGTAAGAAAGCACATTGCTTACTCATTCTACACAGCGAGGTGTAGGGAAGAGAGCAACATATGGGACATCAAGAGACCTGAGTTCTATTCCCAACTCAGCTTCTTCTACCTGTGATACCCATGCCCACTCAGTCCCTTCTTTGAGATAGATTTTTATTTAGAAACTAAGATGGTAAAACTAAAAATGATCTTGAATATGTATGCTTTTTGCCCGCCCCCCCCCCCCCCGCTTTTTTTGCTCCTACAGTTATACATACAAAATGGAGATCAGGTTCACAGTGCATGATCTATTTGAAAAAAATATAATATCCAGGTTCTCAGTAGCGATACCCACTTAATTAAGGCTTCTAAAAGTGAGGATGTTGTCTGTCCATGTCTTAATACGCTTTCCTTATACATGGCATGATTGCTTTTATTGATATAATTTAGTTAATTTTCATAGCATTCATATGAATTAGTCAAATATATTGTTCTATTCATTTGCACTTTGGGAAACTGAAATAACAAGGAAGACATTCATACTTCTCTTATAATCAGTACAGCAGATTTGGTCCTTTCAACTAACTTAAGGATGCCATGAAAGAATATATAGTGTGTGTGTGTGTGTGTGTGTGCACGTGCGCACGCATGCCTGCAAGTGTACACTAATGCAAACACATGTGAAATCAGATACACAATGAAAATACAGGTAGAAATTTGACCCTGTTAGGGTTTACACTATAACAATGAATAACATATATACGATAGGAACATTATAAGTGCCATGACGGAAAAAAATGGAAGGATATGAAGTAACTGGAAGTCTACTTTATTTTGTGTGGCAAATACCTTTTAACTTGAAACATGGTAGTAAAAAAAAGGGATTGGCCATGCAAAGGTCTGGGTGGTAGGGTGGGAAAAGCGGAGCATAATGTTCTAAGAAGAACTCTGGGGAAACACAGTGATGCCTTAGTATGTGGTTTGAAGAGTGAAGAGACAATTGACTTGCCAGAATTAGGGTCCTTTTTTTCTTCCTCGCACAAGTACCAGCTTTCTCTCTCTTTTATGCACCAGGAATCTTCTTTTCAAGTTATTTTTTTTACCTTAGTTCTTTTTATTTAAAAATTTTTAATTATTATGGTCACATCATAGTTGCTTATATTTATATGTAAGATACCTACCACTGTGCCTGCATCAAAACAACTCAAATTTGTGCTCAAAATAACAGATTGCTATTGTTATTACATTTTATATTGAGGGATTCCCTTTTTCTCTATCAGGGATATAGAAGTTTACTGAATCTTTAAAGCTTTAAATTTATTTTCAAATATTTTGAGAGTTATTTTCATTTCTAAGTAGAATTAGCTGTTAATTTTAAAGTTTTGTGAAGTCCAACAAATGACTTCCCATTTACCCTCCACCTCCAACCCATCCACACATCCTGCAGGACACACCCTCGTAGCCTATACTAGCTTATAACAATTTCATCTCCAGTTTAGGCATAGGTGAGCATTGTGTTTATGAATATTAAGTTTCTTTGTAAAAAAAAAAAAAAAGTGTATGTTGCTGAACCCAGACCTTCTTATAGGACTAAAGGAATATTCCTTTCTCTAGCTGCTGAAAATGGTTTTGTTCTAACTATTTCAGCAGGAGACCTCTCTGAAAACTGCCTTTGACTATACAGAGCCTCTAGCTAAGGTCATGCTACCTTCTTGGGGCTGCCTGCTTATGCTGTCTGGTCTACATGGGAGGATTTTTGGGCTCTCTCTCTTGGCTTTTATGCCTTCCCTCCATGTGAGGATCCAGTGGTCCCCTCCCTTCCAGAAGATGCAGTAGGCAAGGTGACATTTAGGAAGCAGAACAACCATGTCCTAACATGCTGCTGGTGCCTTGATCTTGGACTTCCAGTCTTCAGAACCATTACCTAATAGATTTCTGTGCATTATACATTACCCAGTCTTGGATGTTTTGTTGTAGCAGCAAAACTGGATTAAGCCGCCATCTCCATACAAGACTTAAAATGATAACTGGTATATAAACTAAAATAGTTCCTAAATTCTAAACTGAGAGTTCCTCCCACAGGTTAGCTATAATTTTGAGTAAGAACCATCTGCCAAAGCAGAAGGAGCAGATTATTGAGGTTTTAGTAAAAGGAAATCAACAACCTAGTGATCTGCATAGGATTCACTCCTGTCCTGTCTTTTCCGATGGTCTAGTTCTCCCATGTGGTCTCTGTAGACCTGCTGTGGTTTAGATGCTTATTTTCTGTTTTCACAGAAGGATGAAAATGTTGAGAAAGTAAACTTTGTGATTGCATGAGACTACAACTACCTTCTTGCCATTTGATCCCAAGAAATGAATGAAGAAACCCCAGGGAGAATGCACCGAATAAGCATTCTTTTCTTTTTAACAAAAAGCAGGATTTCTTAACTTATTTCCTATGTCTCAGTTTCTTGGCTAATTTTTGAAGAAAAGCCACATAAGTAAAATAATTATTTTTTAACATTAAACACAAAAATCCAGAAAAAGGGATGATTAAATATTCTACAAGATATTTAACAGAGAGCATTTATTTTAGCTTTTAAAATTGTTTAACCACATGCATATATGTTGCAGTGTTTAAGTGAAGTTATTTCATACAAATTCTGTTGAGAAAATGTCTAGCTAGAAAACTAAAGTATATCAACATATCTGACAAAATGCTTGTATCTAGAGGTTTTCCACTATGTGGGAAAAGCTGCCAAATTCAGGACTAGAGGGGAAAATATCTATAAATTTAAGAGGGTTTGAATACATATAGGGATATAGCATGTAATTTGACTTGTGGAATGCTGATAAAAATATACCCAAGGTAGATTTCTATCTCCACAATTTATATAAAGAATAAGGTTTGTGGACAATATCCTTCTTGCCATACATATCTCTTCTGGGAAAAAAAAAAGTGTTAAAAGACTTAACTTGCCTTCCAGAAAAGACGAGTGATAGTACCTACACTATTACTGAGCTGTTGTATATTCCACAGCAATTGAAATTTTGCAGTAACCAGATTTGTAAAAAAGAAAAAAGAAATGTGAACTGTTTTCTTGGGCACTTTTCAATTAAACAAAGACTTAATTTGTTGTGTAATTATAATCAGTTAAATAATGCCACTCAACTATCATGAATAATTCAGTCGTCATTCATATGCACTGAAATAAACTGATTTACCCTGCCTTCTCTCAATAATCTGATTTTTGGTTAGCTAAGGAAAGTTTGAAAGAGCTTGTTCGGATTTTATTTTAGAAATAAGAACAATGCTGAGAACATTTATATTATGAAAATAAAATTTTATTTTATTTTATTGTTATTAATATATCAGTCCTTAAATATTGAGAATAAAGATTTTTTCCCTTTTTTTTTTTATTTTATTCTCCAATTTTATGTTCTAAAATTGAGTACTCTGATCATTTCTATGTGCCTGATCACCTAAATCACAAGTTGAGATATGAGCACTGGATAAATTTATGAAATAAGAAAATTGAGTCACGGGGTAATCAAAGCAACTGTACTGTAAATGATTGGTCTGGTTATTAAGTCATCCTAGCAACCAGACTGAATAACCCAATCAGCAATCAAATTTCTCTGCTCCATCATTCAAGTAATTGGGCAAAGCTAATCAAGTATCTCAATGACCAATTCCATGTGGTTTATAGACACTCACTGTGCTTCTAAGCATATATAACAGTATCACTTATCTTTATCTCCCTATTCATTGTTTTTCATGGTTTGTTTTTCTATCCTATTTATTATTTTGGTTAAATATATAAGTAAACATTTTAAAAAGAGTACCATTAGTTTACTTTTTTTAATGTCTTCATACAACAACTATTTATTTTACAACATGCTAGGGAGCTCTTAGCATTCAGAATAATAAAGATGATACTTTGTATCTAGTTGGAATTTACCTACTTAAATGAGAAGCCCAAAGAAGCTGATAGCAAAACAAATATTCTGCTTGCTCAAAGGAGTGCACTGATAGTGATACCGCATTTTGGGTATCTTACGCAGCTTGATTTTTTACTTCATTCCCAGAAGCGAACACTCTGACAATCTGAAGTGATAAACTGTTACCATCTCCACACCAGGGATTGTTAATGTGATTTATCTCTGAAAGGTTCTGCTTACCGCAACTTTTGGCATTGACAAAAAAAAAAAAAAAACGGAAATGCATCTTATGTTCAAACAAATTCCAGTCTACTGAAAATATTTTCTTTACTCTTTGTCATTTTATTTTCACAGAATACCAGGGAAAAATGAATAGCCAGAAGAAAAGAAAAATAAATATATACACAAGGAACATAAATATTTGATATATATGTGTATATATTTCTTCACTTCTCCAAGAAAGCCAGCCAGTTGCCACTAAAACTATTACTCAGTTGGTTCAGTTAATATAAGAAAAAGGTTAGCTTTACCAGGAAAATGATTAGTATGGTTTTATAGTATTAGATTCTGTGAGCTTACTTCCTTGAGTCATGTATGTATCTTAATACATGAATGTTACTCTCCCAGTAGAAAACATTTATTGTAAGCAGAAAACTTATTTTATCATTTTGTATTTTTTCAATTCTGTGCTCTGTTGGATCAAATTTTTTTTTTTTTTTTTTTTTTTTTTTTGAGACAGAGTCTGACTCTGTTGCCCAGGCTAGAATGAGTGCCGTGGCGTCAGCCTAGCTCACAGCAACCTCAAACTCCTGAGCTCAAGCGATCCTCCTGTCTCAGCCTCCCGAGTAGCTGGGACTACAGACATGCACCACCATGCCCGGCTAATTTTTTTTTCTACATGTATATTTTTAGCTGTCCATATCATTTCTTTCTATTTTTTTTAGTAGAGATGGGGGTCTCGCTCTTGCTCAGGCTGGTCTCGAACTCCTGAGCTCAAACGATCCGCCCACCTCGGCCTCCCAGAGTGCTAGGATTACAGGCGTGAGCCACCACGCCCGGCCTGGATCAAATTTGATAACAAAGTGGTCACTGAAAAATTACATCCAATCTTAAAGGAATGCTTCAAAAGAGTTGTAAATAATTGGATACCATTTTCCTGTTAAACAATTGTTTAGTGTTCAATCGTTAGTAATGAAATGTTAAAAATTAAACATCACAATTACTGACAATTGCTACTGCAGAGCCAAATGATTCTAAATAATATGTTCATTTTGAGATAGAGTGATTTGTATTTTTATCTGTTTGTAGTTTCCAAAATAAACACTCAAAGCTAGTATAATATAACAATAATAAATTTAATATTTGGTCTAATGGTAATCACTAAATCTTCTGAGTTATCAACAAAAATACCTATGTGTTTAACTTTAAGGTAAAAATGTATACTTGCCTAAACAAAAAAATAAGTGTCATCAAATTAGAATAAATAAAACACCAACTAGATGGAGCACAAAAACAGAAACTTATGGTCAAAGGTTTATGAAAATATTTTCATTTTGTTCTTTTAATCCTAGAGGTAACCCAAGAGGCACACCAAACCTGCTAGAACACACGATAGGTAACTCAATTAAGTTAAATTAAAAAGCTTCTGCACAGCCAAGGAGACAATCATTAGAGCGAATAGACAAACTACCAGAATGGGAGAAAATATTTGCATGATACACATCTGACAAAGGGCAAATAACCAGAATCTACAAAGAACTCACACAAATCAGCAAGGAAATATCAAACAACCCCATTAAATATTGGGCAAAAGACATGAGCAGAAGCTTTTCAATAGAAGAAAGACTAATGGCCAATAAACATAGGGTAAAATGCTCAATATCTGTAATCATCAGGGAAATGCAAATCAAAACCAAAATGAGATAAAACCTAACTCCAGTGAGAATGGCTTTTGTCAAAAAGTTTAAAACAACAGATGCTGGAGTGGATGTGGAGAGGAAGGAACTCATATACTGTCAGTGGGACTTCAAATCATCAATGGTTCAACCTCTACGGAAAGTATTAATAGTATGGAGATACCTCAAAGAGCTAAAAGTAGACTTCCTACCATTTGATCCAGCAATCCCATTACTAGGCATCTACCCAAAGGGAAAAAAAGTCATTCTATAATAAAGATATCTGCACTCAAATGTTTATAGCAGCACAATCCACAATTGCAAAGATGTGGAAACAACCCAAATGCCCATCAATCCATGAGTGCATTAATAAAATGTGGTATATGTACACCATGGAGTCCTACTGAGCCACAAAAACAATGGTGATCTGGCACCTCTTGTATTATCTTGGATGTAGGTGGAGCCCATTCTACTAAGTTAAGTATCACAAGAACAGAAAAACAAGCACCACATGTACTCACCATCATATTGGTACTAATCTATCAGCATTTATGTGCAGATATGGTAGTAACAGCCAGTGGGTATTGGGCAGGTAGGAGTGGGGGGAATGGATATTTTCACACCTAATGGATGTGGTGCGCACTGTCTGGGGTATGGGCACACTTGTAGCTCTGACTTGGGCAGGGCAAAGGCAATATATGTAACCTAAACATTTGTACCCCTGTAATATTCTGAAATAAAAAATTAAATTAAATAAAAATCAGTGCTCAAGATTTCTAAGCTATTTTAAATGGCATTACTTTTTACATTTATTTTCTGTTTTGTTGTAGAATATACATATATATACACACAGAGATATATGTGCAGAAAATACATAGATACACTATTTTGTGTATTGACTTCATATTCACTGACATGACTAAATTAATTTATTAATTCTAGAAAAAGGAAGTCATTACTCATATCTTAAAACAGCAATCTTGATTCTTGATAGATCAAACCAGTTAAAATGAATACAATCTAAAGGATATACAAAACAGTAAATATTGCTGACTTAATTAAAATATACTAATATATGAATCTTGAAAATAGAAAATATATCATTTCATTTGATAAGAAAATACTAACAAAACCCTCAATAAATAACAAACATTAGAATTATGCAGACAGCATTCTTTGATGACGATGTGGGAAAATTAATAATTACAAAACCAGTGGCTATCTGTCTCTTTTTTGTTGATTCAGTATCCTGGGTCCAAGTGATTTTGCTAGCTTTTCCTCAGGAGAACAACAGCAAAAAAAAAAAGGATTATGCTTTTTATCCCTAACCTAAAAGTAACGGAAATATGCCTTGTTCGTTGGGGGTAACATACCCAGGTTTTTTTCTTGTTGTTGGGATAGCCATGACATTCTTGAGATTTCTATATCCTAAGCAGAAGCAAATCTATTAAGCAACTAAGTTTGGCATTGTTTTGCAGAAATTAATAGAAACAGTTGAAAATAGAGAATTAAGAGTGTCATAATGAATTATTTTAGCTAGTACATTTTTCTTAGTATGATAGTCTGTCATGTATTATTCATTGATTGTGTAGTCACTCCACAGAGTCAAAATGAATCCTACCACCCCAAATTTGGTGCAGGTGTCAAGACTGATGATACCACACATGGACCAATAGGGTAAGAATAAATTTATTACTTCTGGGAAAAGTAAGGCAGGCTTTCAAGCAGGTCCAGAAATGACTTGAGAGTACAGGGAACGGAGACTGGCTTGCGTTTTATTTTGTTCAGAAGGTAGGACTGACTGGTGAGGGTTCCCATTCAGGGTCTAGATTTTGCACGGTGTGAACTTGCTGGCACAAAGAGAATGGGGTGTTTGGCCTTTCTCATCAATTTGCCCAGGTGTGGAGCAAGAGGTTTTGAATAATAATCAAGTCTTTTTTATATTAGCTTTTAATGTTTGCTACCTTAAATCAAAGGACAAGTAAATGACATCACAAAGACTCAAGGCTCTTTATAAATACCTCCAGAAATGCCTGCAAGAACCAGTAACACTTCATTATGATATCTGCCTGTACACAAGTGCACTTGAACATTTTAATAAGAATCTTAGGAATACCAGAATTGTTCCAAATATAACTGTAAAATTTCATTGATATACTGCCAAGTGGGAGTTATATAGATGATGTTAGAATACTGTGGGAATGCATGATGCTTATGAAACAGTCTATTTGTTCAACCATTTAGATTGCTACCATAAATTCCCATGGGGAGTCTAAATCCTATTATAATTCTGTCTCCCAAAGGTGTCTGACTTAAAGTACTACTTGCTGTTCTGACATTATTATTGTTTTAGATGTTCGAATATAGAGATATTACAGAGGCATTAGTGGTAACATGCCAGTCCATCATCTGACTTAAATATGTCTCCTACTTATTCTGCTTTTTACATTTTAGATTTTGCCAATATTTTTCACAGTATAAATACATATAAACTGAAAGTTTGAATAAATGAAATTAATTTGCCAATCATAACACAAAGACACCACTTAAACTTGCTTCTTAATATTGCTTATTAAAAACACGTTTATACTTACTGTTTTAATATCACAACAGTTAGAGACAAGTGTTTAACTTATCATGTTAGTATGACTTCAGTATGTCTACATATATATAGCAACTATGGAAATTATTTGAAGAGTAAGTCTATCTATTTCCCAGTTAGGAAGCTGTGTTAAGGAGTTCAAACAATCAGATGGATCAAATAAATGCTGATTGATTTAATCTCCTGTAGAGATACATAAGCTATGAATATAGTGTTGCTTTATTATAATATTGCCTTCACATATAGAAATGAGTGAAGTTGTTTTGTTCACTACGTCATTTCTTGATCATAACATTGTTGTAACTTTGGATCTTTTCTAACTTCTGTGTTGTTCACTTGTGCTTATTTAAGTGTACTAAACTCTATCACTATTTTGAATTACAATGTATTATATTTACTCAGAAGTCCATGAAACCCATTAATTTGAGAAAACTTACATATCATGGGAAAACACATTTTTAATATTGCATAAACAAATATGCAAAATTTTAGAGGGTATTTATCTTTTTAAATGCACAGTACAGGATGTGGACTACCTAATAAGTGGTGACATCTCCTTCAGTGGATTCTCAACCTATATCAAACATTAAACTTTTCTTTTTATTATCTTGTAGCCTTAATAGAGGACACATCCCAGAATGTCTGTTACCATGTGTTTAATGCAAGTTTAACATTTTTTTTTTAAATGTCATTCCATTATAACTGTTTCAACTCTCCCCAATTATAAATAGATCTTACCATTCATTTCATCTCTTTGAGTACTGCTGAACACTGCTGGAGAGTAATATGAAACTTAATTTATTTTTTTCAAAATAACTTTATACTTCCTGAAAACAGCCACTTCCTCATCAGCCCAGTAGATACTAGGCAACTTCTTTTCAGTTTGTGTATCTTTATTTAACTTTTGGGTATGTTTCCTATAGCATGTATTTCTCTTTTTCTCCCTTTATCAATCCCTAAACTCAGTACCTTCGCTTGCTAAAGCTGTTGGTTAAATTCTATATAAGCTTGATCCAACGTGTGTGTATGTGTGTGTCTGTATGTGTGTCTGCGTGTTCTGATTACATCCTATCCACAATGTCGAGGAGAAATTCCTTCACCCTAAATAGTGTGAGATGGCCAAACATACAAAACCCCACACTGCACAGATGAGACTGACAGGAGTTTATTAGTCACATATACTCATAGCCTGGAGAAGGAGGATACTACATGTCACTCAGGGTCAGAGGGGATTTGTACTCAGGATTAAACAGGCAGGGACTGTCGAAGACAGGCTTTGTAGTAACAAGTGGTCAGGGTGCCCACCTTTATTCCTATGGGGGGATGTGATTGGCTTGTTTGGATAATTTCAGGGGATGGCAGACAATAAGGGCTATTAAGTTGAAGACTTAGTGAGGTAATACGCTTCGGATGGTAGGGAAACTAGCCTGGTGGAGAGTCTTCCCCATAGGATAGGTGTATCTGGTGATAATAGGGCAAATCATGGTTAGGCCCTTTGTGGCCCTTTGAGGTTCAATGTTGTCAGTGCTGCACATGGAATTTTAGGCCTCATAATATCATGTGTGTATGTATTTTGAACCATTCATTCTTTTAATTTGTGCATAATAAAATGCGTTCCATTATAAAAATGTGAGTTCTTTAATGTTCCTCCCTTTTCATCCTATACCAAATCCTCTGGGACTACTTTTTATCAATTATCTCTATTCTGTTGCATCATTAATCTCTTCAAGGTTTCAAATATACCTAAATCTCTCCCGTAACTCTACCACTACTTAAATAACAGAGAAAAAAAGTATAGCATTTCAATTGAGAAAACAAACTTCCATAAAACAGCTCTGTGAATTAGTAGGTATATGACCTGATCTGTCATTATTCCAGTCAACTTCACATATCCCTGTGTGTATTGGTGAGGATAAGTTAACTGAGCTCCTGCTACAACAACAACAACAACAACAACAACACAAACATGACAATTCAGTAACTTAAAACGTAAAGAACTACCTATCTTTCAAGAAAAAAATTAGATATAACTTCTTTGGGATCTTCTTCACTCAGTGATTTAGGTAGTCTAGACACCCTCCATTTGCCTGATCTCAACATGTGGGCTCTACCTTGTTGAAGAAATACATGAGAAGAATAGAAAAAAAATCAAGTTTTTAAAATTGTTTCTTCTAAACAGTGTACACACCTATAGCATTTCCAGTTCATTTACCCAAAAATAGAAACATGATCCCAGCCTAACTAAAATAGAGATTATGATATCAGGAGACACATGAAATCCTTGCTGAAATTGCAGTTTTTGTTTTCTTAAAATAATGCAACTCCAGATATTATCACATTCCTAGAGATGTTAAATCATTATTTGATTTTAATAAAATTATATTTTCTATAATTCAGAATAAAGCCTAACATTGTACAGTATTTTGGGGAATTTTTCTGGGGCTAAACGATGCCTTTTCAGCAAGAGAACTACAGTAGAAACTATGCTATCTAGAAAAGGCTTACCTTAAAGGAGTTTTGAAAACAATGTTAGCAATAATAATGAAAATCAATACCTCTCTGGGGGAAGTATGAATGACTGTCATGTTGATGCTTGATGGTGTTCCCTGACCTACAAATCACATGTTGAATCATTTTATTAAGTATAACTAATTTGAATGTGGACAATGTGGAGAATTCTAAAATCACTGTCTTTTCCAAAATTTCTTGATTGTCCGAAAATTTCAAGGAAAACCTTTTATCCCAGTACTAGAAAAGCAAGGCCACATTCACATAATGAAACTGCTTTCATGAAGCAAAAGATCACTGTATTTCTTGTTTCATGCTGAGAAAGCTTTGTTCCTCAAACTAATGTTAGAGTTATTCATTCATCAATTTTCCTTAATTTACCACTGGTCGAACATTGTAGCCTTAAAATATAGGTATTTGCAACTATTCCTTTTCATTCTGGTTTGGGCAAAGATAGAGCCTCAGGGGGCACATAAAAATCCGTCCAAATCTTGTATTTAAATAAAACTCATCCTCATACAACATCTACAAACATTTTGCTAAAATAACCTAATAAATAAAGACCTCCTGTCAGTTGCTCAATTGCACATGCTGTTTGTAAGTGGACCAATGCAATTAAGAATCCCAAATTTTCAGGGTTTTGGCACACCATTGAATGAATAAAACATAACTCTTGGTGAAGTGATTCTTTTGATGAAACCGGAAAGTTTTCTAAATATAAATCGTGTTTTGGGGTCAATTATTGCATACAGGTTGTTTCACTCAATTGTGATGCTTGCTGTGTTTTTCAGATTAATTGCTTTATTCACCCAGATTTGTCACTACAAGGCAAATTATGTTTTCTTCCCAAACTCTTTACAATAATATATATATCATTTGTACAAAAACATTCACACTTTTCTTGCTTTGACATGGACAGTTTAAAATGTGTGCCATGACATGTGGCTGAGTAATAGTGAATGTTCGCACAATCACAAGACTGATGGGTTTTTTCTTGTTTTCTTTCCCTGAAAGTTAGCAATCAATTAATTTGTCTATACTGTGATTTTCAAACATCTATCAGGACCAATAGCAATAGTTAATTGTCTCAACACTATTCAGTTAGGCTTTTTTCATAACATAAACTTATTTGATCAGATTATTCGATGTGTATTGAGTTACAGTGCTGATTTTAGTTTGTTCTCTAGAAGTCTGCCATAGCTCTAGAGACTTGGCAAGCATTTGGTTTACTCAATTTACCGAACATTTTAGGTATATACATTTTCTAAGATACGTTATGAGAAACTGGAAATTTCAGATACATACAGCATATAGTTACTCTTCTAAAAGATTAACCATTTTGTGTGAAACAGACTTGTAAGTAAGTAATTACAGTAGAGTGTGATAAATCTTACAATAGCATTAGCAACAGGCTTTGATGATGTGGTACAGAGAAGTAAGGTGGAATCTGTTCACCATGAGGTGATGCATGATTTTGTTTTTGAGGATACAGAGTAGAAGTTGTCCATGCTGACGAGGTGAGGAGGTGTTTTGCTAAGGAAGAAGGTAAATATGGGAAGTTATAAAAGAGCTGCACAGCGCAGAGTAGGGATTGATACTTATTGAGAATATATTGTGTTTTGTCACTGGTAGCTCATTTAATTGTCTCAGAAACACCATACGTTTTTGTTTACATTTTAGAAAAAAGTAATTCAACTTCAGAAGTCTTAAATAACCTTCCCAAGATAGCATAGCTAATAAGTGTTGGTTGAGTACCCAGCCCCTTACTGTCTGACTGCAAAACTCTTGCTCTTTCCACCCATGCTTCTTCTGGGGATAACTAATTTTTGTTCTAATCGGAAAAGTATTTTCATATTTGTTACCTCATGAATGCTCTTAGCATCCTTTCACAAGCTGACCACATGTTTCCTTTCACTGTGAGGTCTCTTTTGCATCTGAGGAAAGGCTGCCAGATGTAGACGAGGCCAAATGGCCATGATGTTCATGGGACCTCTAGAGCATGACCTCAGTTTTCTTTTAGTTATGGCACACATTTGCACATTTAGGCCACATCCTTCCTGCCATCTTAGGCCACAACTTAAAATGGAAGGCCTCTATGCAGCATCCTCTGATGAACTCTATGCTTACTCTTGTCTGCAGTTTCCTTGCACTATTTCTCTAACTTATTCTGCTGCATTGTGCCATCTGGAATCTTCAATCCATTGTGAAGTTGTGAATTAACTCTCTTAATACATCCCATTCCTTTTCCCAGTTCCATTTCTCTACCTGCTTGTACTAAGTGTAAATTTCCTCCAGGATATTGCTTTTCCTGCAGCTCTAGAAAGGCTAATTATTTTTCTAGAACCTCATAAGAATGAGCCAGGAGGTAATAGTAGCATTTTATTTTATTTAACTCACATTGCTACCACAAAGCTTTCTACAAAGTATACTACCTTTTTGGCATTCAAGACTACCTTATGTTTTTTTCTTAGTTGATATTATCCATGTATTTTGTTATTTCTCTTAACACATTGAATAGATTGATACACCAGTGCCATGGTTCTTTCTTAACCATCATCCTCTATCACGTGCCTTCTATTCATGTGTTCTCTTTCATTTCTATCTACTTAACCTGTATTTTCCAAAAATTATCTATTTAAATCAGCCATTCTATGGATGATTTTCTATTAACACATTCACTCTCATAACTGTTATAATAAAGAAATTTGTAGCAGGTAGAGAATAGTTGATACCATTCATATGGTATTTTAAAGAGGGCCAACAGGAAAGAAAAACAACAATAACAACAAAGGTGTGTTTGTAATTGTACATACTGAATTGCCAAGGAATATAACCTCTGTTTCAGGTAAATTTATGCAAAATTTTGGTTTTTATTTTCTCATATCAGCTGAAAATTAAAAGGGATAATGTAAAGACAATAAATCTTATAATGTTAATTTTTTTCAGAACTATTTGATTCTATAGTTTCTTTGTGATATTTTGTTTCTGATGCCTCTTTTTTTTTCTACTGTAATTTAACTTCCATGTAATTATATTTGTATTTTATCTGGTAAACTCTTTAGATGACTAATAAATTCTTATAAGGTGGTATAAGTAAATGCTTAATAACTGTGTGTAATATTTTAATTAGAATATGTTGGAACTAAATTATTTTAATTCATTAATTCCAAGCCAAAACAACTCTCTCTCAAAAAAAGTAAACTATCTCATCTCTCTTAAAAGACCTAATAGCCTTGTGTTACTTGGAAGTCTTATTCTGAAGACTTTGCTAATTTTATACACTATGCTATAGGACATTAGCTGGTATATTATGGACTATTATTATAAATAATTAAAACTAAGTAATAATAAATCAGTAAAATCTATTTTGTAATGGTGTTTTCTTCCTTCATCTTATTGCTTTTATCTGATTAATTCTAAGAACTCAATATTTTTCCATGGGCCTCCCAGACATTAAACAAAATTATTCACATTCCACTGGATACTTAGTTATCTGATTTCAACTCCTATTTCTTGCCATCTACCCTTGTAATTTGTCTGCTGTTCCATTTCCTACTCCTTTAATGAGGCAGATAGTGTAATTTCAAGATTTTCCCACTGCTTATGGGAGTTTTGGGCCACAATACTTTGTATTCACATGTACTTTAGTTTCCCCACCTGTCTATAATACCTCCCTGTTAGAATTATTTTGAATATCAAATGAATGAATGTGTACTATAGGTACTTATAATAGAGCTTGCAAAATAGTAAGTTTTCAAAAAGTATTTTTTGTTATTAATATCAGAAAAAAAAAATTAAGTACAAAGCTGAAAGTTAACAGAGATAGGATTCAAGCTCAGCTCTGAGTCTTCCAAGTCCAGGTACTTTTTACTCATTTGCAAATAGTCACAATCAATGGTGAATATAAATGGGCTCCAAACTTAGATCAACATAGAATTATGCTTTTATCTATTAATTATGATTTCCCTGTGCACAAATAATGAAGATAAAAACCTAGCAATTATCAGATTGGTTTGGTTACTATAGTCCATATCACTCAAGATCCCTATACATGATTCTTCCATAAATAGTCAAGTTGACCCTAGTGCTCTACTTTGCATAATCTAGTTAACATTTTGGGGTTCCTTTTTATTTTTAAGCACTAGAATTATTATGTGCAAAGAAGACAATCACTTTTCAAATAATCAGTTTATTTTGCTTATTCAAAATGAGGAAAATGACTGCATAGGTAGATGTGATATAGTGATGTATTAAAACGTCCTTCCTCTCTATTTTCTCATTTCATTCAAATGAAGAGAATTCCTGCCAGTACACTCTATCAGCCCTTCCATTTCAAAAATGCATAGATTTGTTACATTTGGAATAATTACACAATCTAGCCTCCCACTCTAGAAATCTTAAGCAATTTTTATTTATTTAAAGTAAGGTATAATTCAGGTATGTATAATCTACCAAATATACAATTTAATGTAATCATAATAAAAATAATAATTGAAACATACTACAGAGTACATGTTTCAATTAGATTATTTAAATGTTTTAAACACGCATTATCACATTTCTATGTACATGGATACCTCACTTATGGGAGGTTCAGACTGGTTTCTGGCATGGCACTCACATTGCTACTAACCTCATCTCTTCTGTCTGATACAGCTCCACTCCCACTCTTCAGGATCAAGCATTTTATGGCCACTGTTAAGTTATCACTGCTATCAATATATACCAAATTTTTATGGAATCCTAATTCCTCAGTCCCTTTAACACACCAACATATTATTTCAGTTTTCTTCTATCATAAACATCTATAATTTGTCCATAAACTAAAGCATTGATTTTGAAACTGGCTTAATAATTAAAGTTCTACTATAGTTGGATGATTAGCAGCTGACTTCCCTGATGCAATTGCATACTTGTCTGCCTGCCTGGAATCCAGATGAGGCACTTACTTGGCTTAGAGTGGCAACACTAAATGATAATTTGGATTGTGGCTTGTTGTCAAAATAACGTGTGGACATTAATTTGCAAGTGATCTAATTTTGTTGTTGTTTTTGTTTCCAGCACTTTAGATGCATTAGTTTCTGTAGAATCACTTTTAACCCAGAAACAATGAATAATTTATGAGCATTTATACCCCAACCTGATATTTAAGATAATGACAAACATTTACTGAGCACTTATTGTGCATCTGACTTCAACTTGAATTGTCTAATTGTCTTTTTTATCATAACCCCATGAGATAGGTAATACCATTTTTCCAATTTATAAATTAAACATCTGAGAATTAAGGAGGTTAAATAGCTCAATGAATGTCACACAGAAATGTTTGGACTTGGATTGCTCTGCAGGTAGTCTAACTTCAGAGTCCTCTCTCTTAATCATTTTGCTAAATGTCTGCAAGTAATCAAGTAGGACATAGCTACATTCCAAGATATGAGAGTGATGATATAAGAGGCTTAATGATAAGGCTTTGTGTTCTATCTATGGGTGTTTAGTTTCATTATATAATGTAGTCAATACTATTTTAACATATAATTATTACATAGCATAAATTACCCGGGTCATGTAATAACATAGATTCTATGAAGAAGAGTTTATAAAAATATAGTTTCATAAGAAAGCCTGGTATTGGATAAAATGCTGCTTTTTCAGCTCTGTCCTCGTGAATGACCTAGTGTCATTACTGAGGAACTGAGTTCACTGTCACAAGAGTGCATTTGTTATAAAAATGAGCTTGGCCCTCCCTTGCTCTCTTGCATGTACTCTCTTGTCCTTCAGCCTTGCACCATGGAATGATGCAGAATGAAGGCCCTCACCAGATGCCTGTGCTAGGCTTTTGGACTTCTCAGACTCTGGAAGAGTAGGCCAAATAAATTTTTGTTTATTATAAATTACCTAAGCTGGGTACTGTCTGTAATCTCAGCTACTCAAGAGGCTGAGGAGGGAAGGATTGATTGAGGCCAGCAGTTTTAAGCCAGCCTGAGCAACATAGTGTTATCTCAAATAAATAAATAAATGAATAATCCAGTCTGTGATATTCTGTTATAACAGCATAAAACAGACTAAAATAATTTCACATAGGGAAGAAAGAGAGCAAGGAAAAGGACAGTCTCTCCCTAAAAAGTACAGAGCTTACACTCAGCAGAGTAAGAAGGAGTTGGTGCAATATTATTTCACATGTAATGGAGTTTTCTATAGTATTAGGGATGGGATTGAATTTTGTTGAATTAGTTCTCTGGATAGGGAAATATTGGTAGATACCAGGCTGAAGTTTTTTAAGTACATAAAAATTAATGAAAACTAAATTATCCCTTATCTCAATAATTATTTAGAAAACAAAAAGGATAAATATTTAACATAAGAAAAATCAGTGATTGCACAACTGTGTAATTTTTCTTATACTAATTTAGAAATATTTACTTGAAAC